>NW_025778868.1:0-65123 GCF_021130785.1 Homalodisca vitripennis | reverse complement strand
CTGAGTTTCATGAATGATGAATGCCACTCCACGGGAATTGGCTGAGCGTTAGCGAAAGTTTTTTACACTAGTTTTATATGATAGGTAACCAGAAAGAAAAATTGCAGGATAAATAAACTAAGTGCAATTTTATGAGATTTTTAACATATAACATGGAGCCTAATTACACCAAAAAAAAAAAAGATATCATCACTTTAGTGACTAGGTTATGTACACTTTTAAAGTTTAAAAACTGATTATCATTTATGGGTCGATCAAACTTTCCAATGGCAGAAATGTTTTGACCTTATGGCGAATCCGCTTAAAACTGCTATATTACAATTTGAATATCTATGCTATCTGTTCTAGGCAGGACTATATAGGCAGGCTATATTGCAAGTGCGGGTTCCACCACAACTGAGTTACTGTCCATATCGGCTTAATGGTGTGGGATTAATTGAATCCTAGATCAACCGACAGGGAACCACGTGACTCGTCATTGAGAAGACATATAACTCAAAACTATCGTTTGTAGTGCATCGATAAACAATGAACACGATGTGCTAGATCAAGCCACTTAATTGCAGCCACAATTCAAGAAAATGTTCAAACTTTCAATAGGTTTGATAAGATCGATGTTTTAAAAAGTTTTCAGTTTACTGCTGAAGCTGCAGGGAGATACAATGAGCAATTACTTGACATGTATCTGGTGCAAACCCAGATAAGTGTTCCGAATAAGAATTTTATTTACCTCGTTGGCTGAGCGTTAGCGAAGTTTATCACTTGTGGAGCTGGATCACGGACACTAAGTTCAATCATGGTCTATGTCAACTCCATGGTGTTTGGCTGACTGTTAGCAAATAATTTTATATTAGTCTTATGGGTAAACATGATGGCAACGACGCAAAAGCAGAATAAATAATCTCGGTATACTCCTAAGAAATTTAATATGTGACGTTATGACATATGTAGCACAATTGTTCCAATACACGAAACTATGGTAACTTTGTGTGTAGACTGTTATTATTTAAACGCTGATATTAAACCCCAAAAAATTTTAACGTATCGTGTAGCATGTATTATATTTACGAATATCCCACACTAGCATCCATTGAGTTTCAACAGCATGAGAAGGATACATATACAATTGAATCACCAATAACTTATGTAGCCCAGATTTAATATTTCACTTTCATTATGGAAGTTCAGGTCACCCATTCGATTACTATTGTAGCAATTAATACTCTATAAATGCGCATAAAATTAATTAAAGTGTACAAAGTTTTATAATTCATTCTTAAAATATTATCCCATATCATTCAACTAGCCATGAATCACCGATTCACTGATACAAAATATGAATTACTTCTAGAAAAAGATAATGAAGGCCACCTGCGTCTTGGGTGCAAACTGACATGAACAGTGCATTTTCAATTTAACAATACTTTTTAGCTAAAATTTGTCACATACATTTTTTCGGGAAAAGAATAGAAAAATAAGCAGTCTTTTAAAGTACAAGTATAAACTGTAGGATTGTTAGGTTAAAACGCATGCACTATTCAAACTTGAAGTACCCCGGTAGGTTTTATGGTTTCGAGCGTGAGTCAGAGTGTTCAGTTTTAACCGTATTCGTAGCACTGGATGTTTATGTGTATGTCCATAAAAATAATGACTTTGTAACTTATTGAACCTGCACGTACGATACAGCCCACAAAAATTAATAATACTGCCTTTCTCTGCACACATTATATACACAGTCTGATTTATACAGTCAACTAAGTAATTTATGTGTGTCTGGGAAGTTGTATTGTTTATCAGATACTGCTTATAATAATATGAACTAAATACTGACTTACACTGTAATAGCGGCATAAAAACCCAAAATCCGAGTATTTAGACCACGTGTTGAGGAATAAAGTCGAGGGATCTAGACGATAATGTTATTCGCTCTTTAATTCAATCTTTGCTGACGCTGGCTGAAAACCTTTCCTCTCGGATACGGGAATACAGCCGCCGCGTTAAACTGAGTTTATTGCGCGTGGTTCGGCCCTTCTGTGACACAGTAACAGGGTTGTTTCGTCACATCCCTTCCCACCACAGCAAGGTCTCCTGTAACTGAGAGACTGTGTTTTGTGTGCTGTATAACACCAGGAGTAATTGTAACTCCCTTGCATTCAATTCTGTCTGTAAGGTAAAATAAATTTTATCGAATTGCAAGGGAGTGGTACACCAATAAATAGATCTTAGCCTTTAGAGGCTGATAGTATTTCTTAATATTGCAAACTAATGTAATATTGCACTTTTCCTGGGGATGACTAAAAATTCTTAGATAAATTTCCAAATAAAAATACTTCTTTATAACTAAGTAACAAAGATGATTTCCAAGCATGCTGCAACCACGAAACGATGCTGCAACGAATGTTGACCACAAATGCTCACCACGAAATACAGTATTTAACCACAAACCCGCCTAAAACAAATGCAGACTAGTATTGTTTTAAGACATTAACTAATAAAATAAAAAACTGCTTTACCATAAGTATGATCACGTGCAACTTTGTTTACTGGCTTTAATGATCAAAAACGAAAATGTAAGAACTCAATTACTTTTATCATTTAGATTGATATTTACTGGAATGTCTCTGGTTAGTTCGTGGTGTGTGGCTCCATGGCTGACACAGGCCAACTAGTGTAACAGACATTTCCACACTTGTGCCGGAAGTGGGCGTCTAACTCAACTACTCGTACGTATGAAACAATCGGAGGTGTTCAATTAGGCTCGTTTTATCGTTATATACTATATCTCGGTACAAAATATGCAAATGTACTTTTGAAACGACGATAGTTAGGTTCATATTATTTTATTACTGGCGCAAAGCCATTACAGCAAATTAATTGTCTGACATTGGTGGAGAGACAAAACCTAAATGAGAAGGTGAATTGAGATATAAGCTAATATAATGGAAATGGATAGTACAACTTTACAAATCCTGTGAATTCATGATAACTTCGTCATAACTTGTCTCATGTCTTTCATAAATAAAGTGCGCCTGTATGAATATAATAATATGGATTAAATTTTCAATTTTGCACAAATACAAATATCTTTAAATTTTTTTTGCCTTGGTCGTTCCACCATAGAAAACGAAATAATTAAATTTTCAATATTAGTGGTTTATTGAATCGCCTGAAAAACCTGAATCTGTGTTGATTTATATAATTTCATATCATACGAGTTCATTTTATATTAAAAAAGAAACTAAAAATCGGTAAATCTTAACATCTTGATTGATTTTTTTAATAATGTAATTTGTTATTAGACCAGCGTTTGTAAATGAAAAAAGAGCAAAATATTAGATATTAATGAAGTTAATATTTGTAATTAGGCGGCTAGACGTATTTTTTTCAAACTAATTTCTTGAGCAATCAGTTTGGTTGCGATGCGATGTATCTCAATAATTTACAATTCCATTTACGTTCCCGGCTCTGAAAAAGCCAACAATGTTAGGACTGAATGTGGAAGTCTATTCATTATGGCTCTGCACTAATTAAGGTCCCGTCCGCCAGGTGCGTGACAAGTCGTTGTGACAACCCCCCACTCCCCCCCTGTGAATTGTTGAATACCACTTAAACATTACACTCTCTAGTGAAGTTGTCGATTTAGTTAATCTATATTTAATTATCTCTGAGTTTTAATTATTAGAAAAAGCTGTGTAATGTTCCAAAGTTTAATTTATTGCAGTTTAAAAATTTAGTTATCCGTTAACTGGTGGCATTAAATATTTGAATGGTTCATTTTATTTTTAATACTTCAAAGTATCAGATACATGTTGTCACAGATATGTTTTAATGCAAATAATCAAAATATTATGTCAGATATTTTCTGTGGGGACTCAAGGTTTGATTTTCAAATGTTCACTAGAAATAAACTTTACGAGCTACTCCAGTTGGGAACATACTTGTGTATCGCTCCCGTGATTAGGGCAGTAAAACACCGTACATTGTATCAAGGACAATTACGTGTGTACACAATAATAAAATATAATCCAACATCAAATCAATCTATTTTAGTATGCAATAAATATCCTAACAGTTAAGAAAATCATCCCTAATAAAGAAAATTTGGGAAATATTATATTTAATTAAATAAATAAAAAAGTTAAGAAGGGAATTTTCAAATATATAACCAAATAAAAACACTTTGATTTGAAAACACAGTCATAGTTTATTAAAAAATACTGTTTATTTCTCAAAGATTTTGTATTATTTTACCGCCGATAAATTAAATAGGGTAGAAAACCCAACAATGTTTTCCAATTCCTTTTAATAATATAATGAGTAGAATTTATAACTGAGTTCATCAAGAATACTGACTGCGACACACTTGCATTTCCTTTTAATATCATTACTGAACAAATAATTATATCTTACAGATTATTAGACATTCCAGATATATCTATAAAAAAATAACATAATTAAAACCTCCAATATGTACTACTGTGTATAGTTTGGATTGCCATTATACACATAATCAAACACAAATAACAATTATATTGATGAAATAACTGTTAAAATACCATCCCTATCCTCCGTTTTACGAGTACTAACTGTTGTATATTTTACAAGTTATTCCATTGTTTTAAAACACTTTTTAAACACTCTTTGATTTAAATAAATAAACGATTAAAACACGTTAAAAAGGATTAGCTCCAAAAGTAATTTTCTCAAAATGCTAAACAAAAACGTGTAATGTCGGGTAGAGAGCAGCAGCAGAAAAAACGCTGAATAACGTAATTCTAAACTAATTTTATAAAGAGACACCTGTGTTCGCTGCTATTACGTCACTAGTCGCTGTCAGCTGACGGCAATCTGCATACAAGTCCTTCTCCTAACTGGGTTATATTTAGCTTTTCGTTATGTCCTCTAACCTAATTCGTATTTAATAATGAAGATGGAAGTCAGAATCGTGTTTTCGGCTTTCATGAATATAATTAGAAAATAACCAAAACTGAATAACGTTCTTTTTTAACTTACTTAAAATATGTTACACGAACAACAGATACCGCGAAATATTAGTTTTATTTAAAACCGCCGTTTTAAAGCGAAATTACTATAAATCTAACATTTAAAGTCAGCGACTTACAAATTTAAATTAAACATTGCGTTAATATACATCAGAGTGTAATTACGATGGAGATGTCGAAACACGTACATGGTTTTAACAAAATAGATTACATTGGCTTCAAGTAAAACCTGTAAAGCCCCCTCTCACCACACCTAAAAACAATGAGAGCAGTCATTGGCCGTAGCTTAGAGGTAATTTTATCCATAAACGTTACGTAAACAGTTTACTGTGTGTGTGTGTGTGTGTGTGTGTGTGTGTGTGTGTGTGTGTGTGTGTGTGTGTCATGAACTTTTAAGGAAGTCAACGGCTTAGAAATTAAAACTAAATCTCAGAATATATTTAGAGAGTAAGTAAGACATTGGTTTTGATAAGATCGTTACGTGGAGAGAAAACATTTAATGTAGCGGAAGGACAAGAAATACCACCATTCTTACCTAAAATGGTAAATTTATTACTATCAATACCAACTGACATTGATGACTCTTTGCAAAATATAATGGAACATGAATTATTAAAAGTAAGAGGTGGTTGGAACCGGAATTATTAAATGTAAGAGGTGGTTGGAAACCGGAATTATTGAATTTAATAGGTGGTTGGAACCGGAATTATTAAAATGTAAGAGGTGGTTGGAACCGGAATTATTAAATGTAAGAGGTGGTTGGAACCAGAATTATTAAATGTAAGAGGTGTTTGGAACCGGAATTATTGGAAATACGCAGCGCAGCGTATTTGACAAGACTGATTTTGTTTTAAGTACCTCTAAATATCTACAGAGCTATTAGAACTAGAGTATATTAGAAATTTTATGTAGTCTAACTATTAGTTTTATCTCATGAGGTATTTACTCAAATAAACTTGTAGGAATTAGATACTTATTCTTAATTAACTTCTTCTTATTCCTTAACAAGTCGTTTCCTGACACAAGAATTACAATTTTAAATGATAACTGATAAATAACTGTTTGCTCGTAGACCTTGACAAACATGTAATTGTATATTTCGTCTTTTTAAGATCAATCGCCATGATTCCATAACATCCTGTCACTGGAAGTTTTCGTTTTAAAATTAGGAGATTAACCACTTATGACAGTTTTGGTTCTGCTCCACATAATTATAAGAGCTGGTCTCCAAAACTACATTATCACAATGTTTTTGATGTTGAGAGTATTGAATTAAATCGCGTACTAGTTTACTTACTCGTTGCATAAGTTTTGATAGTTTCTTGCTTGTATTAGATAATATGCAAAATGTTAAATTTCATTATATATCCTAAAACATTTAAGGTGTATAACGGTATATAACGGTCAGTAAAGTGTAAACTTAATCATATCACACCATATGAACTCGATTAAGCTGTGAAACAAATTCATTAGAGAGCTGTCTCTGCCACTTATCTCCATGTTTTGTAAAATGTAACACCATTTTACAAGTACATAAGGATTATTGTACTTGCCAAATACAAAAGAAAACAAAAACTGTCAATATTTATAGTTTAGCACTGCTAAATAATTAATTATATAATAATTAAGCCTATAAAAATTACTTTTAACCCATTCTTACTCTTTACGCAAGGTGAGCGACACTTTGTATACACTACTTTAACACCACTGCTATAAAGGACTTGAACAATTCTCTCACACCTGGATGATTACCGGCAACATCATGAACATGAAAACCATCCACCTTTGTCACATCATTACCTTCTTTATACTCACAGAAGGTAATATCTAGAGGTGTATCTGTGTACCAACGACAAAGTGCGGCCGCCTTGGAGGAAACATTTAATATAAAGGCGAAGGTGTCACAGCCGAGAGGCGGCAGCGACAAACTGAATTTACCGTCTGTTTGTCTCCACCTCTGTCTGCATCACTGGTAACGAGGGGCTGATGGCGACAAACTGTATCATTTCTTAGTAACAGAAAGACAGCAACATTTAGAGTACATTTAGAGACAGCAAATTTATTTCTCCTAAACCCTAAACAATTAATTTTCAATAGTAGTGTCTATTCTACACTAACATTTATTTCACGTTTCAATATTACAAAGAGTTTTCCTACTGATTTAAAATCGTCTTAGGCCAGATTATGCTCTAGGGAAAAAACATAAGATACAACATTTTTCTTTTTGATTCTGTTTATATAAAATCAGAACTACATGGGTTTCTACACATAACGTAGCTATGGTAGTAAGGGTTGATTTAATTGAATTTTGAGTTTACCTCCAGTTCACCTTCCTTTTACTGCAGCGTCTGGTATCTGACACTGTATCAGACTTCACTTGACGTGGAATCTGGAGTCATGTTCGTCTGAAGAGATCCAAAGAAAATCGATGACGAAGAAGCTCAAAACGAGACATTTACATCTTTCCAACATCAGAGATACCAATAAATAGTTGAAGTGGTAGTCCTATTCAGGTACACAATTTAGTACTATTTGAGCACTACCATGTGATAGACACGATCTTTGAACACGGTGGAGCAACTGAATTTTCTACACACAACATTGCTATGGTAGGAAGGGTTGTTTCAATCGAAATTGATAGCAGATTGATGTAGATACCAGACGCTGCAATAAAAGGCAGGTGATTTGGACCTAAACTCGAATTTCTACACGATTTATTAAAACTAAACACCCTAAGACTTAAACAGGATGAATTACGTAAACCATCTAGTTCTGAACCTTCACTATCCTCTATACCCTGGACAATGTTTTCTTCTCTCGACGTTAATTACGACTATTTAGGAAGGATTCTTGTGTGACCCGAGCAAAGTTTCCGTAGCTTTAAACATGTCGTATCCGGGGTAAAATTATCCATGGTTTCAGTAATAATTTTATGTCAGAGTTGAAAATATCCTGCTCAATCTTTGCTGAAAATATTGGATTTCAGTTAACACAACAAACCTCAAATGTAGTTTTCTATTTTCTGTAACACGCATATATCGATAGTTGCAGAACCTATCGGGCGTATTAAAAATTTAGTGAAAACTTTGGAAAAATTTTTAACTGGACAAAACTAGATTTATACTACTAAAGATTATCTGACTGAGCGTTTCACCTGGGAATATGATATGCCAGTCACAATTAATAAACCAACCAATATGAGCAATAGCAGTTTGTTATATGAAAATGGTATACCCTTGTTGGGAGGGAAGGGAGTTGTACAATGAGATTTTTGTCTTTGGGACGTGAAAAACTGCTTCATTTTTGGACAAATTTATCAAATGTAATAAAACATCACAAAATTCTTATTATGGAACAATCCAAAATTTCATTTGTTTTTAAATTTCAAGGACTTATAAACGTGATCCATAGAATTTGAGTAACTATTTATTGTTACTAACCAAAGTAGAGCTAGAAGTCAGAAATTATAAACCAACTAAAATGAACAATAGCCGTTTTTAGATTAAAACAGCATACACTTGTTGGGGTAGGGCAGTTATGTTTTTTTGTGTGAAAAACTCCTTCATTTTTGAAAAATTTATCAAATGTAATAAACATCACGAAATTCTTATTATGGAACAATCCAAAATTTCATTTGTTTTTAAACTTCAAGGACTTATAAATAATAAACGTGATCTTATAGGATTTGAGATAAACTTTTTTTGTTACTAACCAAAGTAGAGCTAGAAGTCACAATTATAAACCAACTAACATGAACAATAGCCATTTTTATATAAAAGCAGCATACACTTGTTGGGAGGAGTGGAGTTATACACGGATGTTTTTTGTGTGTGAAAAACTACTTCATTTTTGGAAATGTTATCTAATCTAATAAACATTATACATTTCTTATTATAAAATCCAAAATTTTATTTGTTTATAATTCAAGACCTTATAAACGTAATCTGTACCATTTCAGATAAACTTTTTGGTTACCAACCAAAGTAGAGCTAGAAGAGTAAGTTGTTCTCATCTCTCAAATCATTGCTCTCGACAAAACCCCCTGAAGCTGTTGACGGTGAGAGACGTTTCTGCTACTCAGAGAAATAAACTCAACATTAAATGGATGTTATCAATTGGAGTGGAGTTCAGATAAACCGCGGTGGGCGGTTATGTCGTTATTGAAACAAGAGGCAAAAACTGCCATAAGTGTATCTGCTGTACCGTTTTCCTCCCCTTTACTGAACGGTTCAGTTTTATTCTGTTACGTGAGGCTTTAAAAAAAGACAAAAAAAAAACTTAAATTTAAGTACCTCTGTCACAAGCGGCAAATATATTACACGCGTATAATATATGATTTTTTAAGCTGTCTAATCAAAGGTTTCTCAGTTAGTGTAAATAATAACGATTCATTCTCCATTTATTTATTAGTAACTATGTCTAGTAAAATTATTTAACTTATACACATCTTTATTTTTCTCTTAAAAATATATTTAGGAACTTTAATAGATTTTAATAACAATAATACATTAACCAATTTCAGAGCTGTTCGTTTATTTTTCAAGGAAAATTAAATATATGGACTGTTGCTACACCACGTTTGATGAAATTTATATAAAAAGAAAGGTTTTTACTTATTTTAAATGGTTTAGTCGTTCATCGTACTAAACTTGTTTAGAGCTAAAATATATACTTTCATATACAGTATAGTATATGTGCTTGTGCAAGTTTATGCTATGCGCATAATCTAAGACCTTGATAGATCAAAGTCGTAGAGAGAACACCTCTAGAACCTCTGAATCGAAAACAATAGTTTCCAAAACTTTACTTTACTTTAGGTTTTGATTTATAAAGAAATGTTTATGATGACAAATCTTTATTTGGTGGAAATAATTATATTATTTTTAATTTGAAAACTCCACCATCCTAAACTTTATTATGTTTTACTTTATTAAACTTTACGCTATCAACCGTTCGTCAGTGTGAAACTTGATATCATAATTTTATTTCATTTATTTATACTTGTTTATTTATAAGAAATATTTTTAGTTAAGTTGTTGGTTTTTAAAATAAATATACTGTTCAAGTTCGCTTGAAATTGTCATTATTATTTTTATTAATATTACAATTCTTTCTTGTTTTGTGACAGCGTGAATATTATTTGTGCAAACAATTTAATTTTTAACTTTACTGGTTTCTAAAAAAATAAAATAAAATACACAACATTTAAACAAAATTTAAAGTGACTTAATTTCTAACCCCTATTAATATTACATTTTTTTTGGCTTGCCCCAAAGAACCAGCCCAAAATATCTTCAGAGAGCTCGTAAACACCAAGAACATAAAAATAATATTTGTTGTATAAATAACTATTATTATCATTCAAAATTCGAATCATTTACTCAATCCCAATTATTAGAAAACCATTAAGACATAGAAGGGGTGTTGTGTTCTTTTCAACTAACAACTTATGTCGTTACCCTTTTTCAAGCTACGATATATGAGGAAAGGGTTGAGATATTGAGGGTAAGAAGCTTAGATCTGCAGGCTAGCGGGTGGTTTGTTTACGATCATCCCACTGATATATGTGGAAAGGGTTGAGATATTGAGGGTAAGAAGCTTAGATCTGCAGGCTAGCGGGTGATTTGTTTACGCTCATCCCACTGATATACGTGGAAATGGTTGAGATATTGAGGGTAAAGAAGCTTAGATCTGCAGGCTAGCGGGTGCTTTGTTTACGCTCATCCCACTGATATTCGTGGAAAGGGTTGAGATATTGAGGGTAAGAAGCTTAGATCTGCAGGCTAGCGGGTGCTTTGTTTACGCTCATCCCACTGATATACGTGGAAAGGGTTGAGATATTGAGGGTAAGAAGCTTAGATCTGCAGGCTAGCGGGTGCTTTGTTTACGCTCATCCCACTGATATATGTGGAAAGGGTTGAGATATTGAGGGTAAAAAGCTTAGATCTGCAGGCTAGCGGGTGCTTTGTTTACGCTCATCCCACTGATATATGTGGAAAGGGTTGAGATATTGAGGGTAAAAAGCTTAGATCTGCAGGCTAGCGGGTGCTTTGTTTACGCTCATCCCACTGGTATATGTGGAAAGTGTTGAAATATTGAGGGTAAGAAGCTTAGATCTGCAGGCTAGCGGGTGGTTTGTTTTCGCTCATCTCACTGGTATATGTGGAAAGGGTTGAGATATTGAGGGTAAGAAGCTTAGATCTGCAGGCTAGCGGGTGGTTTGTTTACGCTCATCCCACTGATATACGTGGAAAGGGTTGAGATATTGAGGGTAAGAAGCTTAGATCTGCAGGCTAGCGGGTGCTTTGTTTACGCTCATCCCACTGATATACGTGGAAATGGTTGAGATATTGAGGGTAAAAAGCTTAGATCTGCAGGCTAGCGGGTGCTTTGTTTACGCTCATCCCACTGATATATGTGGAAAGGGTTGAGATATTGAGGGTAAAAAGCTTAGATCTGCAGGCTAGCGGGTGCTTTGTTTACGCTCATCCCACTGGTATATGTGGAAAGTGTTGAAATATTGAGGGTAAGAAGCTTAGATCTGCAGGCTAGCGGGTGGTTTGTTTTCGCTCATCTCACTGGTATATGTGGAAAGGGTTGAGATATTGAGGGTAAGAAGCTTAGATCTGCAGGCTAGCGGGTGGTTTGTTTACGCTCATCCCACCTCAGTCCTTCATCAGCGCCTCTGACATGCTGAGAAACTTTGGCGCTAATACCGTTATAACTTGGACCCGCTCGCCTCCTTAATCTACTTAACTCATCTATAAACTGATAACACACATGCACGTGTAATACTCGGATATAATAATGTTTCTGCAACAAAAAGTCATAAAATAACCGTGCAAAGAATTTAATTTAAAATACAATGTAGCCTAATTTTTGGGTAGGAACTCTTCAAAAATAAATAATCTCTCTAGCAGACCTTTCTCGTACAGAAGAAAAGTCTTATGTTCTATCTAAATTTGAGACTTAATAACTAAAAGAAATGATTTTTTATTACTTGAAGAACTGTATATACTTGAACAAAATTTAGGGGCATCTTATAATCTAGCTCAAACACTTTGAAAATGAAGAAATTAAATTTTCACAGTTTACATATGGTCACTTGGGGAAATCACGTGTTTATTTATAAAACCATATAATTTGTTTGGGATAATTTTACAAAAAATATTCCACTTTGTTATTACATTTCATTAAGGATATATATATATATCACTCCATAACGTTTAACCTTGTGTACAAATAACATTTTCCTCTGACATATTAAAACCTGTATTACAGTATTAAAATAAAAAAATATCTCCTCAACAACCCAATAAAACTGCCTTAACTTAAAGAAACAACGGTCGATTAATAAATTTAATTTTAAATTAGATTAAAAAAATACCAATACTATTACTGGATGACCTGGAAAATTTTCCTTTCAGTTTACCTAACTGTCTGCCTGTTCGCACTCAAGGACGAACTGACATATAGATTTAAATCCTCCATGAGATGAAGGATAGCAGAAGTCTTTTGATTACATTACGTTCAACTTATTTACATCAAATATTTAGGTTTACCTCAATGTGGCAAATAATGTTTAACTTAAATGTACTTTACATCTCTTAAAATTTTGGATATTTAAAATAATTTGAGTTAAAACGTTGTTATTCAAATTTTACACAGCACATGAACAAAACTACGAATAACATTAAATTTTAGAGTACTATGTAATTCTGATTGATTCCAAAAGCCCAACTTAGAAAGGAACAACACTGAACATATAAGGTATGCAACTTTCTATCGAATTGTTTATTCTAACGTGTTCATTATGTTTCCTATCTGGGTATAATGTGACAAAAACCAGTAAATAATTATTTCAATAGGAACAATGCCTCTTTCCCTGGGTGCATTTATTTCCCCTAACTGTAATTTATTGCTCTTGTTTAGCTTTAACATGTTCATCAATCGTTGCAAGGATATCTTGAGTACATTTAAACGTAATGCACCAGTTACAGTATTAGTCCAGGAGCATAGAGGTAGTTTATATTCTATGAGCACACAGTATACCCTAAGAGAAATTTCTCCTTAGAAAAAAAATCAACCGTCATTTGTGCTAGTTTTGGTGGAGGTCGAAATATGAGCCTCAAAAGGGTTAAAATTTGAAAATAACACTTTTACTCAAAACACATTTTTCTTACTTTAAATCGCTTAAAACCAACCGTCAGTATTTTTGGTCTTCCATCATTAATGTTAAAATTATCATAGATACAAAACAAAAATTGTCTGCCTGAAAAATACTATATGTATAGTTTCTGATTACAAGACGATGTTCAGGCAAACAACATGGATCTCTTTTTGACGTGACAACGTCTTAAATTAGGTTGCGGCTCGGAGTCACTCATGAAAAAGTGTAACGCCCGGTAACGTTACGATGTCCGTCCAGTGGGTCCGCCGCACGGGATCCGCACGGGATAAAACAGATAACTGTGGGTCCGCCGCACGGGATAAAGCAGATAACTATGTTTATTCGTGAAAATGTGGAGTGCTTAGATTCGTCATTTACAACAACTACAACAATAAAGGTAAATAATTGTACACTGATATTTCATTATCGTAAACTATGATTGGATTTGATTAATTGTTAGATTGACACAAAAGTTTGAGAAACTGAGTTTATAGGTTATGTCATACTATTGACAAATTTTGATAGTGTTAAGTAAATTATTAGTTTTAAATCACTCTGCAATCAATCGTAATTCAGTTGATTGAGAAGAAACAGCGCGTATTGCTAGTCAAAACATTTAAAATAACAAATTATAAACCTCTAACCTGTCATAACAGTGCGACCAAACAAACGAACTAAACCGACCAATCACCACGCGCGGAGTTAGAATTTAACTGGTGTTTAGCAAGAATTTCAAATTCCAATTTTATTAAATGTTTTATTCAACTTTACCATTTACAATAACAAATTTTAATTAATTTCAAATTATGTACAATGTTTTAGTAAACAAAATATATTTCTATAGTTAAAATTTGTGCAATTCTTATTTTCATTCAATTCCTTGTTCCTATTGTGCAATTTTAATAATATTAATATCAATAAATATTCTACTACCGAGAAAAAGACGTTGTCACGTAAAATCTTCGCCCGTAAAACCGACTTTACAGGCAACCATAATTTTTTTAAGAATAAAAGCCTTGCAAACGAAAAAAAACTTGCAAAGAGGGCAAAGTTGTTGGTTTGTTCACTCTACATGAATTACGTTTTGCTTTAAATTACTTATAACCTGTAAACCACGTGAACATTATGACAAACATTTTACTAGGAACGCTGTGCGTGTCCACTATCCGCTTAATATGTACATATTGCCAGTGTATGCCGACGTGAAAAATATTGGTACCTGATATAGAATGTAGGACAATATCACCGAGTTCAATTCCCGGTGAAAATATGAACACATCGATGTGACGACCGACATGTTCATACTTGCCTGTCACGTTCAATGTTGACGAGTTTTGTACGGTGCACTGAGAAGAATGTTTAATAAGTGGTAAATTGTTCATTGTAAAAATGCATTAGTTCACGATTAACTAAGTTATATTTATATTCAAGTTAATAAACATTACATCAAATATAAAATCAGGGATATTGTAAACGAAGGTGGAATGTATTAAGAGAGTTATGTATTGTAATAGAGTAAATAAGGGTGTTATAAAACTTGTAAAAAAACTGTAATAACACAGTGCATATACGATATTGTCAAAAGTATTAAGCTCAAAATCTTAATATTTTGTAATCTGGTAAAAATATGTTAATTAGACGTCCAACGTGTTGTATTAGTACGCCAAACATTATAACTCAAATGAAATTTGAGTAAACAGATTGATTTATTTGGTGATATTAATTGTAAAAGTAGATTATAGAAATAGGACTGTTAATATTTCGAATACACTGTTAAAATAATAATGTAGTGCAGAAAGGATAACAGGATTTCGGACATTTGCCATTGTTACAGGTTATAAAAGGTATAACACTTTGTAACCTTTAACTGAGGTTAGATCACTTTGGGTACCAATAATAAAAAAGAACTAACTAGAAAACCTAAAAAGAGGATAATAATCAAACAAACCTCAACCAACAAAATTAGCACATACTATGTCACTAAAGCCTAGGACCAAAACTTAGGGCCGGAAGCGGCTTGCCTTAAATCTTCCGTCTCCTGACCATCGCCTTCCTGTCCCATTGTTTCAGATGACCCTACGAGGTGCCGTTGAAAGAGCCGACATCGACAATCTTGTTAGTATGCCACTTTCGCCTGTGCCGGTGTGATGTGTGATTGTGATCCTCATACTTGTGATTTGTGCTCGGGGCTTGTATCCTGTGCAGTGAAACGCCTGGGACTCCAACAGCTTTTGGGTATGTTTGAACCCTTTTCTTCCCTCATACACTTCTTTCTGTTCTTTGTTTCTTGCTCCAATAGCTTGTGGGTATGTTTGAACCCTTTTCTTCCCCTCATATACTTCTTTCAGTTCTTTGTTTATGTATGTATTAATACCTCCCCACCTGACGAAGAGGATGGATTCCAATTCTCGAAACGTTTTCTTATACCTTTTATAAACTGTAACGATGGCAAATTTCCGAAATCCTGTTATCATTTCAAACCTTCCATCGTCAATAACAAACTTTAAACAAACAAAACGTAGTGTACAAATTTACCATATTTAGTGTAATTTTGTCAAAAAACTGAAAATTTGCATATTCATTTATTTACAGACACGGCAGTGAAAAAACAACAAACGCAGAGCAGTTAGGAGTGAATCCCTGTACATTTACCCTCCACGTGCGCTGAGGAATAAACAAATATCACAACATCAAAGAGAACTTCTGTAATAAACACGAGGTCATAACCATTGTGTCCTGGCTCTAGTACTCGATATATCGGTTTGATTTTGGATTCGAAAAAATGCATAAAGGTAGAGTAGTGGACTTTTAAACAATATTATTTAGAATATTTATTTCCAAACCATTATAACGTATCGAAGGTTTAGCCTTTCAACGTTTCGAACCAAGATCATAACCCTAAATAGTCAAAGTTGTGATTTTACTTTTATTGGTAAATTTTAATACTGTTATGTTCGCATTTATATTTACACGGTTTTCAGGATGCTGATTCCCATTAGCTACATTGATTAGGCCTAAGTAATGGCCTTAATATATTAAAATGTTGTGTTTATTAATTTGAATGAAGTTCACTATGGTCATAGTCATCGTGCAGACGTTAGACCTGTCAGTCTTGTAGAACTGTCTGCCTGCTTATGGGAACAGCATTTCCAGAGAGGACGTTGGCAAAATCCAAGAGCTGCAGAACTCAGCCATCAGGTTTTTAACCTGAGACGGGTTGATCATATCTCTCCTTTCCGGGACGCTGTCAAGTTACTTCCTGTGGAGACAGTGTGCAGGTTGCTGACGTATTGCATGGTCCACAAGGTTCTCACATTTAAAAAACCACAGTATTTCAGCAAGAAACTCTTGTATCGGAGGAATGTCTCTTAACGAAGCAGCCGCCAAGATATAGGCATCACTTTCCGAAAGTGCGGCTGGAAGTTGGAAGAATAGGCTTCGCTTATTTTTGTTCCAACATTTGAATTGCCTCCCCGAACATATTTTATAAGTATTGTATCTTGTTCGTCTTTTGATAAGATGCACGAATTTTTAATCAATACCAACTAGTTTGTGATTTAGTTAGTTTTAGTTAGTGTTTAGCGTTGACCTGAGTTGATTTGAAAAACAGTTATTTGCTTAAATTCGCTCACAAATACTCGTACATGCATTTTCTTGTTTATATATATATATTATAAATAAATATATTTCTTATTTTCTATTTAATGAAAATAACTCTTTACTTTAAGTTGTGAATTAGTATTCTATATTTTCTGTAAGTAAATTATATACTGGGCTAATGGCGCAGTGTAGCTGGTACAAAGGTCATGCAAAATAACCAAGCAACGTCAAGTGTGGCTGCTGCTTGGATGAGTGACCGCTCAGCGATCCTTTCCTTGCAAGCAGCCTGCCTGCACCCGGTCATTGGTGTCGTGTCGCCTTGCTGTTGGTCCAAAGGTTAAGTGTTGGAGAGGGCTTCGTAGTCCTAACTTCGCCTTGGTAAAATAGGACATTATTTACTTTACTTTAATTTTTACTTTTATATTATATTAGGCATATATTCGTTATGTCTTTACATAGTACCACTATTGTCGTTTTAGCAATTCTGCATTTTTTTGTTCCAAATAGCTTGTTTTACTTCTTTATATATATATATATATATATATATATATATATATATATATATATACTATGTATATAGATCTGCTGGATATTTTTTCAAATTTTCAAGGTTGCGCTATTTTATTTTTGACTTTACAAACGCAAACACATTACTAAACAGTCTAACCGACTGTAATTATAAGTAAACAAACTCGTGGGTTAGTTGCAAAAACAGCTATATTGAAAAGGCATTATTAAGACGAGTACATCGTGGGCAGCTGCGCTGTACCTAAACCAGCCAAACCAGAATCAAAACTAGTTACATCAACTTATTTAGTAACGTAATGAATTAAATCAATTATATCTTATTTATATTCCTACAAACCAATTATATATACATATATATATATATATATATATATATATATATATATATATACTCTAAAAGTGAACCGAACATTGTTTGATAGATGCTTACAAAATTATAATAGTTTTGATAATTGAAAATGCATACACTGCAATTAAACGGTTTTCCATTATTCCTGAAAAATAGTGAAAGTTTGCGTTGCCTGTTTTGATAACAGATGATTTTGTTATTGATAAATGTAATTTAATAATTAATCTTGTTAACCATTCCTAGAAATCAAGAGAATTTTTAACAGTTTATTTTATTGGGGTGGTTCTACTATACTGAAGATAGTTCCCAACAGTCCCAATATTTTGTGCATATAAGTAAGAGAAAGTAGAACGTAGAACGTAGTAGCAAGTTAGACACAGGAACCTGAGTAAAGGAGAACTTAAGGGTAATGGTGGAGAATATTATTTACGTTGCAGTGATGACGATGTACTGAGGCTGCACCCAGAGCGTACATACAGTGATGGGAAGGGTCGCTTTCAATTAAGTCCCCACGGTGAACTTTTTATTGCTTTCTAAAAAAAAATTGTAGAAACCTGAAGATGAAGGTTTAAGTAAATAACCTAATAGTGTATACAAATGCGTACGGTAATCATTACTTGAAGTAAAACTATAAACAAAAACATTAACATTTTTATTTGACCTTACTTTATTTGCCAATTTTGATTCTCTTGCTTGCTTACATGACAGTGTTTTCTTATCAATTTTAATTGAATTTTTAAATGTTTAAATAATATACTTAATGCATAAAATGATTTGATTGTTATTCTCGTCATGTGTCGTAAAAGTCACATAATACTTTTGTAATTAGCCCACTACTAATACACTACCTACTTATGATTTCCTACACTGCCTTATTTTCTACGTCTTTATTGGTAAATCTGGGCTTTAGACTATACAAAGTTAAATAAGCAGTACAATACTGATCAGTCTCTGAATACTGTATTGTGTTGTATTTTGTATGCTCTTCGCGTTGAACGCGTTTTCTTTGTGCCTGCCATAATGTCATTAGTACCTTTTGCGTGACAACTCCGTCCTTTTGTCTTTCACTCTCATCTATTCCATACCCCAATGTTAGAGAATCCTATTTTTGGATCGTTACTGCACACATGCACAGGCTTTTGGTCAAATTTGATTTAATGACAGTGTTACATTGAAAAATACTAATTAATTTAATAGTTAGTTTTTTTCATTGGCACCATAACTCTTCGTCTTCATATTTTAAAAATACTGCTGTAATAAAAAAGCGATCCTAATAATTGTCAAACTGTACACTAGAGAGGTGTAGGCAAGCTTTCAAAGACCTAAAACTGTTAACATTAACCTGCCTCTATATTTCAGAGACTTTCTTTTTATCTAAATTTAATGCCATAAGAGTTAGTGACATACATCCTTATGTAACTAGAGGCAGGAACAACTATCGGACTGGGGCACACAGGACGGAACTGTTTGAACGCTTTTTACAACACGGACGAGTTTATGATATTCAATTGCATTGGCAGACTGGCTAGGGATTAGAGTGGTAAAATTCGAATGGGTGCGAGAGAGTGACTGCAAATAATTTATGAATGAAAGAGACTTTTGTGGTAGAATAAATGGAACATTTTAGATTTCTACATTTGACGATTCCGATTCATTTCTTGTAAAAATGTTTTATGGAATAAACGATTTATTATTATTATATAAATATGTTATCATTGTAAATTAAAACAAACATTATTTGAAGCCTTGGATTTGTCCTTGAAGTATCTGAAACGCCATTACACAGCATGACTGTAACTATCCACACACTTCTGCTCATAAACACACTTTGTTGTTCAGCTAGCTTTACAGATTGCTATATTTGATTACAGCTTTTAGGTTATGAAAAGTTATTGTTTACTTTACCATAATATTCAAACCATCTCGGAGTCTAAACATTTATCAAGACCATTCAAGATACAAGAAGCCAGTGGGGTTAAGAATTACTGAAAATATAAAAAAACACCTATTCACAGGGATTTTTTAATAACACATATAACATTAAAATCGTTTAAGGGACCAGAAATCAATTATTTCATTACACAAATAAATCTTGGCGTATAATAGATTTATTAAAATTACTTTTAATATAACCAAGGGAACAGTAGGCTATTACCGTGTTCAGCAGAACAGAATTTCGAACGGTTTCTATTAAAAGTTGAAGTTAATAGAATTGACAGTCTTTCTGAGGATATTGAATTATCAAAATTAAATCAATTGAAAGCTCGATTGAAAATCCTGTTGATGACAAATACATTTTACTATTTTGACGATTTCCTGGGTTTCGAGGGAAATCGACTGTTTTACAAAACCTCAAGGTGTATATGTATTGTATAAGTTATGGCTGTAAGCGTTAAGGAGACCGAGATTTCATTAGTGTGTGTGAGTTTTGATTAAATTATTTATTATCTTGTTTAAGCATATTCATTAACCTCTTGGATGTCAGCTTTATGTCAGAATTGTTAAGTCTCTGTCAGCTTAACGCTACCTAAGTTTTTATTACACATTCTGTGAGATTTTAATACTATAAAGGTTAATTAATTTGCAAAACAAATTTTCGCATTATTACTCTTTATAAAATCTCTTGTATAAATGACATATACATCTTTCCGATCATATATTAGTTTGCTTATTTAAACGTATATGTGAAAGATACGGCCAAATACAAAATAATTGAATCGGATAAAGTAAGCGCCCTGTTGTGTAATGGTAGCACATTTACCCGGCAAGTGAGAGATCCGGGATCGACTCCCGGCGGAGCAAGTACTTTTTGTGATTCAATGTTTATTTAAATTATATATATATATATATATATATATATATATATATATACATCCTAATGGTAGCTACAGTAAGAAATTGCAACACTTGCTATTTCTTCCTTTCTCAAATTATTTTTTATTGTTAGTGTTTTAATTTCAATCATACTTATGAAATGTATTATTGTTTAATTAGTCTGCTCAACAAGCAGACTGGTTTGTTACTGGCCAACAATATAAACAATGCACCTAATTGATTTATAAATTACAGTTTTTTGGTAATCGCGGTTTTTTAATTGCATAAGCCCCGCACAATATGTTTAATATTTTCTGTATTGTAAATTGGATTGAAGAACATTTAATACTTTTAGCGGAAGCGTTTTTACCACCATTTATTACAGCACAACTTTTTTATACGAAGAAAATAAATACCCTACGAGGTAAAGCAGCAGTGAGAAACAAAGAAACAAAAACCACAGTCACTGTAAACAATAAAAATATGCTGTTAAGTCTACAGGAAGAACGTTGTTTGGATGTGTACGGAAGTACGCAATTACTAATGGACATCAGCGTTTTCTGAAAAATACGGAAACATATAACAAAATATTGCACAATAATCTACCTCATTCTGAGGTGATAACAATTAATTAATTCATGCCCTTTGTTTTAAGTTTGTTATTAACGGTGGAAGATTTGAAAGGATAACAGAATTTCGGACATTTGCCATCGTTATATGTTACAAATGTATAACTCAACGTTTCGAGGTTAGGAATCTATCCTCTACGTCAGGTGGGGGGAGATAACAGTACATAGAGAAATAAAGAACATAGAGAAGAAAATAAGGGAAAGAAAAAGTCTCAAACACACCCAAAAACTGTTTGGAGTCTGGTCTAGGTGAACTTGATAATACCATTATAAGAAACAACTAGAAAGTACTGTACCGTTATGAAACACTTGTGTCTATGGCGAGGTGGTAATCCTTTACGGACCCAGGCTACGCAGTGTAACAAGTTGTAACATAAGAGCACCTCTTATGTGATGACATTTGTTGGTTGCAGTGTTCGCAACAAAAACTGGTAACAGAAATTAACGTTGGCGGAGAGCAGTAACATACAGTAGACGCCATCTGTTAAATGTTTCAACTCGAGGAGTATGACCACGTTTCCTGGCAGTCGCCGAAATGCTCTAGACTCTAGTTGTAGACAACATGACTTAATCCTTTACGGACCCAGGCTACTCAGTGTAGCAGTGTAGCAAGCTGTAACACAAGAGCACCTCTTATGTGATGACATTTGTTGGTTGCAGTGTTCACAACAAACACTGGTAACAGAAATTAACGTTGGCGGAGAGCAGTAACATACAGTAGACGCCATCTGTTAAATGTTTCAACTCGAGGAGTATGACCACGTTTCCTGGCAGTCGCCGAAATGCTCTAGACTCTAGTTGTAGACAACATGACTTAATCCTTTACGTACCCAGGCTACTCAGTGTAGCAAGCTGTAACACAAGAGCACCTCTTATGTGATGACATTTGTTGGTTGCAGTGTTCACAACAAACACTGGTAACAGAAATTAACGTTGGCGGAGAGCAGTAACATACAGTAGACGCCATCTGTTAAATGTTTCAACTCGAGGAGTATGACCACGTTTCCTGGCAGTCGCCGAAATGCTCTAGACTCTAGTTGTAGACAACATGACTTAGTACACATCTAATAGATTCCTACAGTATACAGGATCGAGTGAATGCCACAGAACGCAGATTATTCATCAAATTGTGAAAAATATTTGTCTCTGATAGCCATTCGTTTATTATTCTTGTTCCTCTTAAACTAAAATGTTTTCATTTTAACATGGTCATAGGACTCAATCGTAACTTTAATAATGCAAGTGTTGTATTTTTGGTTTTAAATATTATATTTTCGATAACATTATCAACACCCATAACAATAGAAAACGACATAGTTTTTAATCAAAACTCACTACAAAGGTATTTATAAGCCTATTGAGTTGTGTATAGGGGCAAAAAAGCAAACTTAAATTTGGAGACTTCGCAAAAACCTGAACTAGGAATTAGCTTAACCTATTACCTACCTAACCATTAACACTTTTAAATGTCTACCTGATGCGTTATATGTTTTTCCGTTTATAAAATATAGAACTCCATCGGATTACATGATGTTTACAAGTGTTTTCACAAAGAAATCTACGGACGTTAGCTTTATTAAGCTTCCTCCTCATTTATGTAAAATATAATGTTACTGAAATCGTGGGAAATATTTAATCAAATACATAGAATAATTTTAATGGATGGGTGGAATTTTAGATGTTTTATTGTTAGCTGAAAATAATCTTGTCTGATTTACAATCACAATAATATTACATTATTCATATTTTAACTGCATGTTGCTCACCTTCAAGACCAGAAATTTAATTATCAATTATCAACATCAATTACATTAATGATAAAAGACCGAGATCCACAAGAAAGTCCAAGTCGTTCTATTATTATCTTTGCAAAGGCGCTTCCTTCAGACTTGCATTAGAGTTTTGAAGTTCATAATATTAAGCAAGAAAACTATGATGGATTCATTAATTTATATAAAACTGGCTAATAAAGTGATATCGTTTACCTAGCTTAAATATATGTGCCTGTTTATCATGGCACGGAAGGTCGAGTAGCCTAAGGGCTGTGGGCTCAAAGGGTGGTGGCTCATAGTGCCTAAGCTCACAGCGCCACAACGTGAATTTGCTCACAGCGCCACAACGTGAATGTGCTCACACCGCCACAACTCATAGCGCCACAGATTTGGCCGGAGTGCTCACAGCGCCAACACAACCGAATAAATAATCGGGTCCATGCTCACAGCGCCACAGCTCACAGCGCAACAGCTCATAGCGCCACAGATTTGGTCGAGTGCTCACAGCGCCAACACAACCGAATAAATAATCGGATCCATGCTCACAGCGCCACAGCTCATAGCGCCACAGGTCATAGCGCCAAAGATTTGGCCGGAGTGCTCACAGCGCCACAGCTCATAGCGCCACAGATTTGAGAGTGGGGGAAACACCCGCTGGAGGGGCAACCCGCCTTCCCTGTACCAACCTCCAAAGTTATAATTCCCGTGATAACCAAGAAACATTGTTTCTATTGTTTGAACCGGTATTTTAAAACCTATTTTGTGGTAATCACGCTTGTATTAATTAATTAACCTTTCTGTGTATATCTGTCTTTATAATGTTAAAAAATAAATTGTTATTGTTAATGAAATAATAGTAGAACAGGTATTAATTATCACGAATTGATTGTAGTTTTTTTATTTTCTGTACGCATCAGCTTTATGTCATTGTGAATTTGCATGTTGTATATTGAATTGTAATCGCTTTAAAATTAGTCCTCACACTCGTACATGCATAATTGTTGTTAATATGCCATTTTGAACTACGTGTGGGCTATGTGAATACTTTTTGGTTTTAGTTAAAACAAATTTTATTATGTACCTATACCTTTTTTAAATGATCGGATTGTTTTAAATTCTTCATGAATAACATGCGTATTTGAAAGAGAATACAGTTATTGTTTAATGGACGTTCAGATACCTATTTAGTGTACTAGACCTGAACTTGTATTAGTACATACTAACATTAACAATACTCATATAATATTGTATGTGTTTAGTAATAACAAAAAATACTATATTCATGGGAAACATATGTGCAGATCACCTCATTGATAGATAAAAACAAGTTTACTTAACTAAAAGACGAGACAAAAAACGAGAGAAAAACAGCAAAATGTATTAATTCTCATCTCACCCTGCTAGTGGTCTATTCTTAAGCGTAGTAGCCTCGAAAATTGTATACATATATATATATATATATATATATATATATATATATATATATATATATATATATATATATATATACAGGGTGATTCATGAAGTTCTCCCCCCACTTCTATAGCACATTTTACTAGTAAAAATAATGAAAAAATTTTTTTATAAACATAGGTCCGAAAACGCTTCGTTAGCGAGTTACAGCTAGCGAAAGATTTCGCCTGAATTCCTGGGTAAAGAGTAAAATAAAGCCATACTGAACTTTTGGAAAGGTTAATTAAGTAAGAAATATCGTGGATTCTTATGTAATTTTACCTGATAAAGCTAATAAAATAGGTTTCAGAACTGTACCTGTAGTAGTTTTTGAGGGATTCAGGGTTAAATGCAAAATATTGGGGCACGACACAATGTTTTTTTTAAGTTTGATGTACAATAACTTTGTTAAATTGGTAATAAATACATAAAATCAACAAACATTAATTGTAGAGAATTTAATTCTGAGAAAATTGATATAATCAAAGTCTAAAATAAAACAGAAATAAGTACCAAAAAATCGATTTTATTCAGTATAATACATTACTAGCTGTAAAGAAATACCGTACGGTATTTAGTTAAAATAAAACAAAAATAAAATGTTTGTTCCTTAATGATGAGATAAATTGAGAAAACAAGATTAAATGTTAAATAAATTTGTTTGTAAATAAAAATATCATGTTTTATTACGTTGTATATATATATTTTTTTTTAATTTACTTCAAATGTTCGAAAATAAATGAAGCAAACATTTTTCCATTATTGTTTACTAATCATCGAAATGCAGTTTTTTGTTTTATTAATTTCTAAGTTGGTAACGCACGAATAACAGCTGATCAACAATGGTATTCTGTACTGTTACGTTAGAACTGTGTATTAGTGGTGTTTTGCAAGCTACAGCAGGAGATCGGGTTCTGTGAATCGTGTTATTAAATGCAATTTTTCTGTGAGTTATAATTCGATTGTTTATTCAGCGAAAAAATGCCTTACTTATTTACATCACAGGAATACGCTGATATGGTTTTTATTTTGGGTTACTGTAATGGTAATGCTAGAGCTGCTGTAGAAGAATATGAACTACGTTACCCTAATAGGAGGATTTCCAGATACCAAATCAATTTCAGGAACTTTTCGTACTCTTCGGGAAACAGGATCACTACCAAGTACTAGAACCAATTATGAACGAGCTGTCCAACTTGATGATGATATTGTTATTAATGCTGTTCATCGCAGTCCAGGTGTAAGTACACGACGTATTTCTAGGCGGATAGGAGTTTCGCAGTCAACGGTGTAGAGGTCACTTAATCGAAACAAATTTTATCCGTTTCATAAACAAAAGGTTCAACATCTACAGCTAGGGGATGGTCCGCTTCGCTTGGAGTTTTGCAACTTTTTGAATATTAATAATCAACTCTACAAGCGTATTTTGTTTACGGATGAGGCACAATTCAATCGGGATGGTGTCAATAACTTGCACAATGAACACTCATGGGCAGAAGAAAATCCTCATGAGGTAGTGGAACAGAACTTTCAACACCGATTTAGCGTCAATGTCTGGTGTGGCCTTTTGCACAATCGGCTGATTGGACCTTTCATATTACCTGGACGCCTAAATGCTGAGTTCTATTTGCATTTCCTTCAAGAAGAGTTGCCGCAGCTGTTAGAGAATGTTCCTTTACATCTCAGACAAAATTTGTACTTCCAGCATGACGGAGCACCTCCCCACTTTTCACGTGCCGTTTCTGCTTACTTAAATCATCAATTTCCTGGACACTGGATTGGTCGTGGAGGGCCTCACCCTTGGCCACCAAGATCACCAGATCTATCTCCATTGGATTATTGCATCTGGGGATGGATGAAAGACATTGTAAACAAGACAAAAGTGAATTCTTGTGATGAATTAATTGCCCGTATTATGGATTCGGCTGTGCAGATACAGGGAAGTCCTGAAAAATTAAGAAACTCAAAAAAAGCAATACACAAACGTGCTGCAAAATGTATTGATAATGATGGCCTCATTTTTGGACATCTATTATAAAAAGGTGCGTACGGTTGGCCCAACCTGATTAATTTTGCTTGAAACTAGTAATGTATTATACTGAATAAAATCGATTTTTTGGTACTTATTTCTGTTTTATTTTAGACTTTGATTATATCAATTTTCTCAGAATTAAATTCTCTACAATTAATGTTTGTTGATTTTATGTATTTATTACCAATTTAACAAAGTTATTGTACATCAAACTTAAAACAACATTGTGTCGTGCCCCAATATTTTGCATTTAACCCTGAATCCTTCAAAAACTACTACAGATACAGTTCTGAAACCTATTTTATTAGCTTTATCAGGTAAAATTACATAAGAATCCACGATATTTCTTACTTAATTAACCTTTCCAAAAGTTCAGTATGGCTTTATTTTACTCTTTACCCAGGAATTCAGGCGAAATCTTTCGCTAGCTGTAACTCGCTAACGACGCGTTTTCGGACCTATGTTTATAAAACATTTTTTCATTATTTTTACTAGTAAAATGTGCTGTAGAAGTGGGGGGAGAACTTCATGAATCACCCTGTATATACATATACACACACACTTCCTTAATTTACGGATTCATAGAAAATACTTTTATTACGTTTATAATATTAATGTATGTATTTGAAAACGGTCAAAATATATTTCATTGTGTAGATCCCACAACTAAGAATTCTAAATCGATAAGCACAAGAACACACAAGAAAAGATATCATAGGCTATGTACCAGATAATTATGTTTTTCAAAATATAAACACTAAAAACATAATAACAGTATCCAAAGTGTTTATTAGTATAATTGTTATAATCGGTTTCTAATCGGGTACCTTACGATTAATTAGTGAAGACAAAGACATGTATGACATGTTACATAGCATATGGTAATATAATCTTTAATAATCTTTCATTTTTCGATTTATATTCCAAAACTAATCCAATTTGAGCTTTTTATGTTTACTATAATATGCTTAAACATAGTACTAATTTAAAATGTGCGTTTTTTCAATAATGCATAATACATTTTTTCGCAAAGTTTATATGATTATTTAATACTGTCCTCCTTTTTGCTTTAATACCCTCCTTTTTCACACCCAAAAGTCATCCTTTTTCAGGAATATCCGTCTGGTCACCCTGCTCATAGCGTAGATTCCGTGATGGTGGGTGTCCGTCCGCCTGCATAGGGAATGGCTAAGCGTTAGCGAAGCCTAATCTTTCGCAGGATATCTTAAAAACAGAATGAACTCAAGGGGATAACTCGATACTGAATTGAGCTATAGGCTTGAAAGTTAAAAGAAACTTTATTTGCGGACCTACGATAGTTCACTTGCCTTCACGGAATTTGGCTGAGCGTCAGTGAATCCTATTACTAAGAGAGTATATCGAGGACAAAATAATCCATATGGGATTAAACTTGGGTGAAATTTTATTTCTATATACGCAAGATATTTTTCCTCGCCTGATTAGGCCTGGCATGATTACAAGGAACTTTTAGTCACTTATGGCAGTAGTCAGGTGAAGACCAATGGGATGAACCATATCTAAACAGAATGTGGTTGAAATAATTCCCACAGCATCGAAACTTAGCGAAGCCTGTTACGCGGCTTACGGTCTGAAGTACAAGAAGGTAGAAGTACGGCACTCTACGTGCCGTAACGGCTAGATGAAGTGGCATGCAAAACTTTCAATTTATAACTCATTTCATAAATATAAAATGACGCACCATAGAAATCATTCTTGTAGAAACGAACTTTCATGCAAAATTTAAAGTCTACATATAAAACTTTCATGACATCTCTTATACCACATGATACATTAACATTTCAATAAATTTATTGTTTAAATAATACAATTAAACACTATAAAATTATGTAAGTGTAGGTATGTTAGGCTAAATGTGTTGTCACGTGTTTTATTCCCTTATCGGTGTATTGAGTTTTTTTTTTATTTATTCAGCTATTCTCTCGTTACCATCATAGTTGCCCACAAGACCAGTGTTAAATAATTCGCTTACGCTCAGCGAAATTCCATGGAGTAACGCACTATCATCGAATTTTGGGTAGAAATTAAGCTTCATGCACAACTTCAAGTCCATGGTCATAGTAGGTTTTCGAGATTTCATGCGGACTGACAGACATACAGAAAATCTTTTCAGCTCCACAAGTGATAGGCTTCGCTGACGCTCAGCCAACAATAAAAAAACTGACCCATTTAACAATTTAGTAAAAAAAATAAATATAAATATATAAACAATTTGAAGTTGATACGGAGTCCTATGTCTCCTTGGTGAACCTGTAACTACTAAAAACCTGTACACGAGAAACTATACTTGAGAGATAGTTCGCCAAAAGTTTACCTTTTCTTGACACTGCATAAACGTTATTTTATTAATCTTGATTAATTGTTTTTGTCTAGTGATTTACGTAAGAATTTGATGCCTACGATCATGAAAATGTAAATGAAATTTGAGTACCGTTAGTTCGAAGCTGTGCTTTCTGTCACTGAAATCTGTAAAAAATGTTTTTGCGTCACCTGGTTGAAATAAATAGCAATCAATACAACAAAACTTATCACCTGACTGTGGGTACAATAACAAATCTCTTTAAACAACCTCATTATGAAAAGTGCCTTTAGGGAAATTTCGATTCAATGTTTGTTTATTGTCATAGTGAGTTCGCAGGGATTTCTAAAAGTCCACTACTGTGTTTTGTATTCATCATTGTCCTCTACTGAGTTTAACTTAACATTCCAAGTAGCAGGATCTTCTATAGAAAATGAATTAGGTAAGGTTACCTCAACCTGTGATTGCAAAATTTCAAACGGCTGCTGAAGAACTTCAGGCTCATTATTCAGGTTAACGTTGATGCAAAGCTGATCAAAGTGTATATCTAGGACTAGTAATTCTTCTTTAAAGTTATAAGAGGTCGATGAAGAAGGTCATGATGAGTCATCTCAGCATTCACAGGTAGGCGATGCATTAGTAACGTATGTTCTTATTTCAGGCACTATTAGTATAAGTTGACACCCTGCTTTTCAGGAGCGCGTTTCTTGTATTCAGACAGTAATTCCACAAGCCAATTAGAACTGTGGGTGAAGTTATTTGATTGATGAGAGAATATGCAGTAGTGATGATACAATAGGCTGTAAATGAAAGTTTATTTATTTAAGATTTTGTTGATTATTATTTATGTTTACGCATAATCCTGATTATTTACCTTTTCTTGCATGTTGCTAGTTATATATTATTACTTTTGCATTTGTCAAATTTTGTATTACTTAGTTGTTACTTAATTTTATCATACACCACACATTTATTACTGTTGCTCGTTTTTATATTTAACTACTTATTATTTTCTTTTTTTTTTACCTTTTTGCTGATTATTTATTAACTTACTTATATTTATTACTAATTCGCTATTTTGTTGATTATTTATTTTTAACACTGTTTGTTATTTAATTATATATGTAAACATTATTAGTGCTATTAATCGTTTATACTATTTTTAACTTATTACGTGTACTACTGGTGTAATTCCGTTGGAAGAATAAATAAATAAAGTTCCGGCTATAATGGATTTTTACCTCGCTAAACCATTCTGTTACTACATCCTTTAGTGGCCGTACATCTGGATTCTATGTCTACTGGTCGTAGGGTGCACTCCGAAACGGAATAAAAATACATGGAAAAGTTAAGTATATTGACTGGGATTGCAAACTGAAATAAAGTTCTGATTCGCTAAATTGATGCGGTCGCTGTCAAGGACGCCGTAGGTCCTTTCGTGGACCCTTGGTCCTCAGACTGGAAAGGAAGTTCTTAAACATGGCCAATTTAGTAGTAGCTGTTCTGATTTTGCTGAAACAAAGTTACAGTATTACCAAATTAACGTCCCTGGTTGCGAAAGCGGGCTAAGATTTTGCCCGGTTCAACCGTGGGAATATTTCATAATGATAAAAATTCATCCAAATAATGATGCCTCACAAATATCTCTGCGTTTTTTGAATGCAAATTCAATAATTTTCCCTATTTGGCGGTAACATTGATGGTAACTACCATCAATATTAACAAGAACTCTTGAAGGGATGTTTTATGGTAAAGTCTCTTGACAACCGTATGACACTAGTATCCGAATTGGTTTATTTATACTGGGATTTTATGGATGAAAAACTATTTGTTCTAAGCTCAGGAAGAAGTTACATGTTCTAAGCTTAAAGATAAACAGGATATGTGATTATTTGTCACAATAACACTGTAGATTTTATAGTTATGTAAGGGTTTTTACCATCCAGTTGAAAGTTTTCAGTTATGCCTAACACGAAGACCTATTCAATAAACTAATTAATTAATAAATGTCAAATATATTCGTATTATAAGCCTACTGTGATTTTATAATAAAAGGAAGAAGTTATAGTTATTCTTAAACTATATTGATATTTTATATAATCTAGACAAGTAAATAGTGGAATTTAAGAGAACATTTTTATTGTTATACTTTACATTATATGATAGCAAATAGTGAAAATTACAATTATGAAGAGCTAGAGACAGAATGCAGGAAACTTGAATCCATTAATCAGCAACCCCAGTGACTTGTGTTCAACTGTAAAGTGTAGAGGACGGGCAATAGTGCAGCGGCCGCAAACTAGAATTTAGGTACCAGATGTGAGTCTTCAATAGGACTTCAGATTGGGTCAGCAATAGTACAGCGGCCGCAAACTAGAATTTAGGTACCAGATGTGAGTCTTCAATAGGACTTCAGATTGGGTCAGCAATAGTACAGCGGCCGCAAACTGGAATTTAGGTACCAGATGTGTGTCTTCAATAGGACTTCAGATTGGGTCATCAATAGTGCAGCGGCTGCAAACTGGAATTTAGGTACCTGGTGTTTGTCTTCAATAGGACTTCAGAGTGGGTCATCAATAGTGCAGCGGCTGCAAATTGGAATTTAGGTACCAAGTGTGTCTTCAACGTGGATTCAGATTCGGTCAGCAATAGTGCAGCGGCTGCAAACTGGAATTTAGGTACCTGGTGTTTGTCTTCAATAGGACTTCAGAGTGGGTCATCAATAGTGCAGCGGCTGCAAACTGGAATTTAGGTACCAAGTGTGTCTTCAACGTGGATTCAGATTCGGTCAGCAATAGTGCAGCGGCCGCAAACTGGAATTTAGGTACCTGGTGTGTGTCTTCAACGTGGATTCAGATTGGGTCAGCAATAGTGCAGCGGCCTCAAACTAGAATTTAGGCACCTGGTGTGTGTCTTCAACGGGACTTCAATTGGGTCGGCAAAAGTGCAGCGGCTGCAAACTGGAATTTAGGTACCTGGTTTTGTGTGTGTTCAAAGATACTTCAATTGGGTCAGCAATAGTGCAGCGGCCGCAAACTGGAATTTAGGTACCTGGTGTGTGCCTTCAACGGGGATTCATATTGGGTCAGCAATATTGCAGCGGCCGCAAACTGGAATTTAGGTACCTGGTGTGTGTGTGTGTGTTCAAAGATACTTCAATTGGGTCAGCAATAGTGCAGCGACCGCAAACTGGAATTTAGGTACCTGGTGTGTGTCTTAAACGGGGATTCAGATTAGTTCAGCAATAGTGCAGCGGCTCCAAACTGGAATCTAGGTACCTGGTGTGTGTCTTCAACGTGGATTCAGATTAGTTCAGCAATAGTGCAGCGGCCGCAAACTGGAATTTAGGTACCTGGTGTGTGTCTTCAACGTGGATTCACATTGGTTCAGCAATAGTGTGCAGCGGCTGCAAACTGGAATTTAGGTACCTGGTGTGTGTCTTCAACGTGGATTCAGATTGTGTCAGCAATAGTGTGCAGCGGCTGCAAACTGGAATTTAGGTACCTGGTGTGTGTCTTCAACGTGGATTCAGATTAGTTCAGCAATAGTGCAGCGGCTGCAAACTGGAATTTAGGTACCTGGTGTGTGTCTTCAACGGGGATTCAGTATCCGTGTTATAACTTCCAAATAATCAGTAGTCCAGAGGCTGTCAGGCAGGAATTTAGCATTAATTTTGATATTCTGTTGAACTGATATGGGTATAGATGTTTGTGTTTGTCTGTTTTAATATACTCCCTGGGGCTTTTGATTCATTTTTTTTGTATTTCCATTCTTTTCTCTTCATATTAATTTTCAGTTTGTAGCAGTACCAAATTTTAATAAACTGCCTTTATTACGGCTTTTTGAATTTATGATGTTATCTCAGTCTCTGTTATCCATATGTTGCACCTTAGATTTTTTTCTATTACTAACAAATTTAACTAGACGTGCTTCTTATGTTACTTACAAATTTGAATGATTTTGACTAAATTATTTCTATGGTTACAACATTGTCTAATTGTTGATTTGGAAATGATTTAGATATCGAGATATCGGCATTAATATTGTTCATTTGTTAAAGAGTTCTACCCTTAGTAAGTCCCGTAGGAACAACTCCAGTTATAGTAATTATGGAATAATATAAAATACTAGATTCCGTTACTTTAAACAAAATTTACAGCTACTCTTAGATGAGAGTGATAATTCATAACAAAATGTCTCCATAAGTACAAAATGCATTTTTTTATGATAATTATTGTGATAGCCAAATTATTAAGAAATATTGAAATAAACTAAAAAGATATTAAAAAGATTTAGATGGATATAAATTAAATAATTATTGCCGCAATAAAATAAAATATTTTCCAGAAGGCATTCTCTCTTCAAAACATATTAAAATACAGCTACTTTTGCATGGAAAATGTTAGTTCCCTTTTTAAATACTTTCATAAATAATGGGTCTGAAATATGATTTTATAAATAAAAAAGGTTATTTTTAGTAGAATAATAAACTAAATTTTGATGTATATCTCTATGCAAGGATTCCTTTTAGGAGGAAGACTTTTTACATCTACTACGCAGTTTTAATTTTTATAGTAGTGTTTCCGAGCCTACACGAGGTGTTGCCTCCCTGGACTCATTTTTAACTAATATTGATAAGTGGAACTATGACGTATTCATAAGTGAATCTCAGATCGCTGACCATAAACATGTTTTTTTTTCACCCTCAAGCATTGGAGGCCACAGGTCATAGATTTAGCAGGCGGTCCGTTGATTAAGACTGTAACCATTAGATCTTTCAATGATACAAATTTCCAGTGGTTTGTGGAATCTGTCGCAGTCCAGGTCAGTTCCTGCAGAAGCTGCATTTACTAGTTTTTTTCTTAACTTTAAGAAGACATTTGATACTTGTTTTCCTGTGAAGCTGAAAAAACGTAGTCCTGCGGGAGGCAAAAATGGAAAAAGGCATTTGGCCCGATCTGCAAACTGGTACACACCGGATTTAGCTGACCTACATAGTCTCATTGGCATCGTGTGTGATATGTCTAAGAGTAGGTCCAATCTGAAACCTTGGCTGCAACATCTGAGGAGAGAATACCGTGCTAAGGCTATGGAGGCCAAACAGGCTGCTGTGGGAAACTTTATTGCACAGTCTCAAAATCCATGCAAGGCAGCCTGGGACTATATAAATAGGAGTAAGAACCAAGTGTCTGCCCCTGACACCAATTTTGCCACAGCAGAAGTCTTCAATGCATATTTTCTTAACTCTGCCAAGGATCTTGTTAACTCGAGTAATTTGTCTCGCATATCTAACTTCGGTCCCTGTGGTACATTTAATTTTGCGTGGAAGCTAGTTACCGTGGAAGAAGTAATAACAGTGGTGCATGGTTTTAAGAGTTCCAAGAGTAAAGACATCTATGACATGTCTGTGGATGTGTTAAGAAGGGTGATTTATAGTATAGCTCCTGCTCTAACAGACTTAACAAATTTGTGTCTGTCGGAAGGGGTCTTCCCTGAGGTTTTGAAGGCATCGAGGACTGTCCCGGTCTACAAGAAGGGTCCACAAAACGAGGTATCGAGCTTCAGACCTACATCTCTAATACCTATGTTTGCCAAAGTCATTGAATCTGTCATGCTGGAGCAGCTGTGCAATTATTTTGAGTCACATCACCTCTTGGTACCAGCACAGTTTGGCTTCAGATGGCATAGATCTACTGTCGAAGCTGTGGACTCACTTCTTCAGGCCATTCTTAATTCTTTTGAAGCAAAAAGTTCTACTGCTGTACTGTTATGCGATCTTTCACGTGCCTTCGATTGTGTGTCGCACAAGATTCTCTTGAAGAAACTGGAAAGGTACGGTGTACGGGGTTGCGCCCTGAAAATCTTGAAATCTTACTTACATCAAAGGAAGCAGTCTGTAACCTGGGATAGTACAACCTCAAACCCCTTGGTTGTTGAGCATGGAGTGCCTCAGGGCTCAATTCTGGGGCCATTTTTGTTTATAATTTTCATTAATGATATTTATTACAATGTAGCGGGTAATTTTCTGCTGTATGCCGATGACTCAACCTTGTTTGCAACTCATAAGGACTCTACAACCGCAGAAACACTTGTTAAGAACCTTTTTACAAATGCTTCATATTGGTTCAGTTATAACAGTTTGTGCCTAAACCAGGACAAGACTCAGGCGATTACTTTTAGCTTGTGCAACAATGGTGTTAATGTGGAGGGAGTGAAGTTGCTTGGCTTTAATCTTGATTCGAGGCTTGTCTGGAATAAGCATGTTGATGCCTTGTGTAGTAAGCTAAGTAGGGTAATATTTTTTGCTTCGAAAGCTTAAAGCAGAAATGCCCTTTGAGTTTGTTAAGTTAGCTTACTTTGCCTTTTTCCACTCCCACATTATATATGGTACCAGGCTTTGGGGACACTCTGCCAGTGTAATTAGAGTTCTTCGGTTACAGAAAAAAGCCCTTAGGATACTAAGTGGGGCACAGTTGCTTGAGCACTGTAGACCACTGTTTTCTCAACACCAAATTATGACAGTGTACAATGTATATACTCGTATATACCAATGTCTTTTAGCAATTAAGCATAAATAAGATGACTACATCACTAATGCAGGTGTACATAGGTATGAAACCAGGAAATGCCTTGATGTCCATGTAAATAGATCTAGGTTACACAAGATCTCAAATTGCTTCCCTATTATAGCCACTAAAATGTTCAACTCCATACCCCTTACAGTTAGACAGCTCCCGGTACAGAAGTTTGGGCCTGTCCTAAAATCCTGGTTGTCAGATATCCCTTTCTACAGCCTAACTGAATATTTTGAGTCTGACCATTCCATTCTGCTTGGCTATTTAAATTAATTTGTTTTTAATTTCTGCTATTCTGTTTAGTGCTATTATCTGTATATTGCATGACCCAATACTCCTTAGATTGATATATGTACTTGAATTAATGAGACCTGATTAAATAACGGTTCTTAGTCAAATCATGATGTAGAACCGTCTGTTTTGTATTCTTAGATGTAGTCCTTCACAAAATGTATGCCTAATTTTAGTTTTAATATTCACATTTACGCCTAGTTATATTTATATGTGTATTGGTGCAGGGCCTGTTATGTATTAATTAATCAATTAGTGCATGGGCATGAACTAATGCACACCGTTTGTTACTATTAGTCAAAACTTTATTTCCTTACATGTAGTAATTTTTTTTAAATGTGGCTTTGTGTTTAATTTTAATACCTGCATAAATGCTTAGTTTTATTTATATTTTTAGTACATGACCTGATGGACATTTATTGATGCAGGACTCTAATTATTGCACGCAACTAAGTTTTATAGTTGAATGTTGTTTTCACTAGACGTAGCCTATTACAATTTGTAGATCGGCTGAATAAATCATTTGAATCATTTAAACACTGTTATAAAAACTACCTTATTGCACAAAGCAGTGAATGTTTGCACATAAGCTAATCGAATATGGTTAACTCTCTTGACATTGTGTATGGCATTTTTATTGTAGCTAAAAAAAGGAAGGGGAGCACACTCTGCCCCTTATAAATTTTTCTTGATAAGTGAAAACATCACTTCAGTATCAGAAATTAATCTAAGTTGGATTCCAAAAACCAACAAACGGGATGATTATTTTGTAAGTGCAACAGCATAATCCAATAGTGTAACCGTAAATAAGGCCGCAGTAACTTTTAAGTCTCATTGTAAGATATATATTTTCTTCATCGGAAAAAAAGGCTAACTATAAAAATGTCTCCTTAAGAATCATAGATCGAAAAAAAAATTGAAAGAGTCGAAAGAAGACGCTGTATGATCGAAGTTTGTTTTTGTTAGTATATAGTTTCTTGATCGGGGAAAACTCAATAGTACAATAGTACCGGAAATGGACGGAACTTGGAGCATCAGTTTTCTACACATAACATAGCTGTGGAAGGAAAGATGTATTGAATATGAATGTTAAATTTAGCTCCAGTTCACCTTCCTTTTATTGCAGCTTCTGTTATCTGACACTGTCTCAGGCTTGACTCCTAGTACCTCATACCTCTGAAGGGATCCAAAGATAGTCAGAAAGTCAGAATGAAATTCAAAATACAAATTTAACCAACCCTTCCCACCATATTTACGTTATGTGTAGAAAACTCGGTTGCTCCACTGTGCTTAGAGACCGTATCAGATCATCGTAGTGCACTCAGTTGTGCATATGATGAGATAATGAGAACACCACTCCATCTATTTGTAGGGGTCTCTGATGATGTAAAGGTGTTAAAGCTTCGTTTTGAGCTTCTTCGTCGCCGACTTTCTTTGGATCTCTGCAGGACTCATGTTTGAGACAGCGTCAAATACCACACACTGCTATATAAGGATTGTGAATTGCAGCTAAATTCAACATTCAAACATCATAAGTGCTTTGACAAAGTAGGCAACGGCCGCGTGTAACAGCTCGTTGATGTATAAACAAATAAATGTCTAATGAGAATAAATCCCTATCAGTATTCACATGCAGAACGTGTAATATCATACAGTGTTTATTAAATCTCAAAATAATAACTGATAACCGATTTTGTAAGGTTTTTCCTGATTTCTTTGTATGTCGTTCTTCAAAAGACATACACAAAGTGCAGAATAAGAATAAGGAATAATTTTAAGTTAACGAGGAGAAAGGTAATTTTTAAACAAAACTGTTCTTGGTTATCATAATCCAAAATAATATACAAAATATTTTTCTTTTACTTGAATACATGTGTGAATACAACCTAATCAATAAAAGATTATACCAATGTGTATAAACTACTGTAATGTGGTAGAAGTTTGAAATAATATGTTTAGCATGTAAGAGAGGTCTTCGGGTCCCGTCAGGTATATCCTATAGAAAAACAAATTATAGTAAACAGTTTATGGCATGGCTGTTTCTAGTCTTTAAAATGCTTTCAAAATCTTTAATTTGTCTTGAAAGCGGTGTAACAATTTTCATTTTTTTATTGTACCAAAGGTATCAGTGGAGAAAAGCAGTGTTAAACCATATACCACACAATGGGCTTCCCATTAAGTATTTTTAGTGTGAACTTCAACATCTGGAATCTGAATTGGGTTCCAAGCTATTAAAAAATCGTACAAATTAATTTACATTATAATTTTGTTGTACGTATAGGCTACCGTATATTGATCAAGAACTTCAAAAGGGAATGGTTGTTGGAAAACAAATGCCCAAAATATTAAGGAATATTTAGGAACTGGGCGTATCGGTCATCAGCCGATGTGGCCAGGAAATAAAATGTAGGTCGGGACCGGAAGATGAGCAGATAATTTAGATTGGAATGCGGAGAGCGAGCAGCCAACTTATATAGTTCGTAGCTCGTGGGATCTCCGCCTGGCGCGCAACACCACCGAGTCTGTATTTTTCACCCAAACCACACATGTAGGAACAACAGAGTGAAAACCGATCTTTAGAAAAACAATCTATACTAAAAGAATTGGGCTGCTAATTGATATGTGCAGTTTTTAACTGCAATAGTATGATATAATATGTAATCAAGAAGTAAAACAAACTTATGTATAGAGATAACTAAAATGCGACTGCAATGTCATTGCATTATCCACTACATGCGCCGTGACGGTGGTTGGGCCGCTTGTCTGCCTCCGTATTTCCCCTACATCAAGTGTCCCCCTCCAAAGTTATTACTCAATAAATTTGAACCAATAATAGGTTGTGGCGCTATGCAACACCAGAAAGTAGAGACTGGCTCATAGCGCCACAGAATTGGCCCGACAGCTCATAGCGCCACAGGTCATAGCGCCACAGATTTGGCCGGAGTGCTCACAGCGCCACAGCTCACAGCGCCACAGCTCATAGCGCCACACATTTGTTGTGGCGCTGTGAGCTGTGGCGCTATGAGCTGTGGCGCTATGAGGCCGCACCGGCTCAAAGCATCACAACAAGGTTAGCTAAACAAACCAAGGGTTGCAAGGTCGAGCGGCAGATATTTGTGTCAGATAATCAACCACAATATCATCTCGCGTGATTACTAGATCCCTTTCGAATATCCACATCAACTCCTTATTAGTTCAGGGTAACGTTATGATGTATACTATGGCAATTAGGGTGGCACATGTTATATAGTCGAAATATAAAAATTTGTTCATAAATCGAGATGCTCACAGTTTGATTACTAGTAATAAAATTAGTATTCTAGCAAAATTAGAAAATCATAAACCAATTTGAAGACATTGCTCAAATTCATACTATGTTAAGGGAAATTCCAATTTTTTATAGTTTGAGTTAATTTCAAGTAACAGGGAAGTCATACATTACATACATTTCCTAGTAAAACATTAATAAAGATTAGTAATATATGGATATATCGTCTTTCCACGTGATAGTTCAAAACGATCTGTCGTGTAGACTTAAAATCGTTCATGAAGCTTCATTTCTATATAAGGAACACTGAGTTCGATGATGGAGTTACGCCACCGAGTTTGGCTGAGCGTTCACGAATAATTTTACATTAACCTTATGGGTAACCATGACGGCAATTGGGCAAACAAACTAAATACATCCTTAGGTTACATATTAACACATGTAGCCTAACTTTTCAAACACATTCATGTTGATAATGACTGATTTGGTGCGTAGAATGTTATCATTTAAACACTGATATGAACCCCAATGTAAGAACACAAATTTGAATGTGTCATGTAGCAATACGTTTCGAGAGCGATTTTATATTTAGTCTTAAATTTTGCATGAAACTTCATGTCTACAAGAATGAGTTCTCTAGTGCGTCATTTTCGCGTCAACTTCTTTTTTGTATGATTGTCTATCCGTCTATCTACCTGCAGGACATCTCGAGAATGTGATTATAAATGTTACATGCAACCTCACCAAAGCGTGTCACGTGATGTGGCGTTTCTACCTTGTGTTATTGGGGGTAACAAGTCAAAAGTACTAATTTGTAATACTTTAACTTGTTATTACAAGAACTGTGAGACCATCAATGTCCTGTCTGATAATTAACATGGATTGTACCATCCTTCCATCTTGCCTGGTCATTAGTATCTTTTCTGGATTGTCCTGAGATAATTGTGATTGTACCTTTATTACAATTTGAAACACAAGTCAATAATTATGTAAGTTTCTTCAAATCAATCCACTTTACCTTTTAAACGATGTAACAATGTTAATGTTTGTCTATGTAATATTATATTTTAGTCTTCTCGACCAATTCTTTTACAACTGCCTAGCTCTAAAGTAGCTTAAGTTTAATAATACTTTTTGTTTAATACGAAGGAACGTATATTTCCTTGACTTTAAATACATTGATATAAATCAATTCAACAAATAAATGAAGACCATAGCAATGAAACATATGGAAAATCAGAGTAACTATTAAAAACTTCGCGTTGTTGTATCTATCTATATTATAACTTTATGTAGGTAGAGGAAGTAATATGACAAACAATTTTTCTAAGCACGGAAAAGAAATGAGAAAAGACGCCAACATATCTCTTGAACGTGAAATGAGGGCTTAGAGCAAAGTCACTTCGGAAGAGAAATGAGCGTAACCACAACAGATTGCTCCAACTTAACATTAGGTTTACCAGACCTAGCTAAGTTCTTACAGTACCTAGCTAAGTTTATACAGTACCTAGCTTAGTTCATACAGTACCTAGCTTAGTTCATACAGTACCTAGCTAAGTTCTTACAGTACCTAGCTAAGTTCATACAGTACCTAGCTAAGTTCATACAGTATCTAGCTAATTTCATACAGTACCTAGCTTAGTTCCATACAGTACCTAGCTTAGTTCATACAGTAGTGTGAGAATTTATATTCGTAAAACTTTAATAATAGATTGCGGGGAACTAACGTGATGACAAACGTTTGTGATTGTCAATAAAATAATTTTATTTTACTGCAACATTTTATTAGTGAAAGCTGTAAAACTTTTAGTCCTATATAATACATTATTATATAGCAGCGGAGTTAAAAATAGAGCAGTAATTCTTTAACATAATGTTAATTCTAAATATTAGAGACAGAATCATAAAATAGTCTGAAATACTGGCTTTACCGTCTTAATTACTTGGCATTCCTGAAGTAGGACATGCTCAGTGTATGACTCAATTTTTGTTTCGTAATCTAAACATAAACATCGTAAAAATAAACTTTAAACAAAGAACTAAACATTACGTTTAACATTTGAACATCTACATAAAGTCTCCACTTTGATTGATAAATGTTATGGTTTATATGCAGGTTAATTGCAATATGTGAAAACCCCTATAATACAGTATAAATTATAAAATTGTTTTAGTGGCCTCGTGAAAATGGGAAGAGCATTCGCAACGGCTTAGATTCAGTGCTTGATATTCTGGAACGATAATTGAAGTTCCAATTCTCTCATTTGAAACTCTAATATACCTCACAGGCTCAAACAATCTAATGAATGAATTTTCCAGCGTTTCTCATCATCCAGCCTAATGCCTAATGCCTAATGCTACTCTACTGTATTGGAAACCATCAAGTTAATGGTTTGGGAGCGACTGACTCATCTCTCCTATATAGTCGAGAATCCCAGTGGTTTAGGATCTACTGACTCGTCTCTCCTATATAGTCGAGAATCGCAGTGGTTTGGGAGCTACTGACTCGTCCCTCCTATATAGTCCAAGTCGCAGTGGTTTGGGAGCTTCTGACTCATCTCTCCTATATAGTCGAGAATCGCAGTGGTTTGGGAGCTACTGACTCGTCTCTCCTACATATTCCAGAATCGCAGTGGTTTGGGAGCTTCTGACTCATCTCTCCTATATAGTCGAGAATCGCAGTGGTTTGGGAGCTACTGACTCATCTCTCCTATATAGTCGAGAATCGCAGTGGTTTGGGAGCTACTGACTCGTCTCTCCTATATAGTCCAGAATCGCAGTGGTTTGGGAGCTACTGACTCGTCTCTCCTATATAGTCCAGAATCGCAGTGGTTTGGGAGCTACTGACTCATCTCTCCTATATGGTCGAGAATCGCAGTGGTTTGGGAGCTACTGACTCATCTCTCCTATATAGTCTAAATCGCAGTGGTTTGGGAGCTACTGACTCAACTCTCCTATATAGTCCAGAATCGCAGAGGTTTGAGAGCTACTGACTCGTCTCTCCTATATAGTCTAGAATCGCAGTGGTTTGGGAGCTACTGACATCTCTCCTATATAGTCGAGAATCGCAGTGGTTTGGGAGCTGATTTATCTCTCCTATATAGTCCAGATATCCAGAGGTTATCTCTCTAAGCGCAATATTTGGTTTTATGTGAAATTGATAGAGGAATCCCCGCTAAGAAAGTCTTCAACTGCCAGTTGGGCTAGTTTTTATAAAATTCAAAACGGATAGGGTTAAAATATAAAGATTATTCCCCAGCTAACCTGATGTAGAACTATTATTTCTATATGTGGTAAGTTTCACGATTTACAGTGTTTTCTGACGATTATGAATGTGATGGGCGGTTATATGTTTGTTAACCATTGAAAAATACAATGAGGGAAAACGTATTATAATGTATTTCTAACCCTTCCTACGCGCTCCCATTTTGATCTCCACTATATCTAGCTGGGCTAATGATCGATTTCTTTCAGAGGGGAAATTCCTCTATCAACTCAAGAGACAATTGACTATTTTAAAAAAAACGAGGCTGTTATATTGTATAAGTGATGACTGTAAGCGTTAAGGAGGCCAAGACGTCATTAGTGTGTGTGTGAGTGTTGATTAAATTATTTATTATCTTGTTTAAGCATATGCAATATTCATTAACCTCTTGGATGTCAGCTTGATGTCACACTTCTTAAGTCTCTGTCAGCTTTTCTGTACTTATACAGTGAAAATTAGCTTTCAGTTCCTATTCTAGAAGTTGTGGTACAGTGTTATATGATAGCCACATGTCACAGTGCAGGAGGTATTACGAGTGAAGAAGTTTAAACAACTAGATGTCAAAATTTTGTAGATAAATGGCTCATTCAGTAGAGTTTTCTGAAGAGAGAAGGATTTTATCTTCTGTATACATGAGCGTATGACAGAGACTGTCCAAATATTGAGGCATGTCGTTTGTAAATAAGATAAACAATACAGGGCCAAGGACAGATCCTTGTGGTATACCTCTATTTATAGAGAGCGGGTTTGATCTTATAGTATAACTCCAAGATTCAGACGTTTTTGCGGTCTGTATAAAAATATGGTTAATCATTGGAACAAGTGCATACATTTTGTTGCGAGTATATAAAATTGGGAAATATTTCATATATTTTTACATATGGAAAAGTATCATTATAAAGTAATCGTTATTGGCCATTTAGTCTTCAATTAACGAATGTCGTTTGTGTTTGATCACGAACTAAATTATAACTGAAATACCAATGCTATACTTAACTAAGAATTTTGCATTTAATTTTCAAAATTAGTTTATAATTTAATCCTACTTAATTAAAACAACAATCCTCAAAGTTACGCAGCCCAAACACATTTCGAGGTGTTACAAAGTTTCAGTGTGTAGGGTGAGGTTACTGGGGGAGGTATAAAACCGTACTTAGTTATTCTGCCAGGAGGGTTGTATAACACGATGGACATTTAAATTACATTTAAATTATTTTGTGTACCTTTCATATATTTTATATTAACAAATTTTGCTATAAACATTGAATCACCAAAATTAATTGCTCCACTGGCAATAAAACTTGAAAAGTTTTTATAAATATGTTTCCATGAGAGCAAATGACTGCCTTTTAATTCCTTGATTTCCAGAGTACATGAGTGAATATCTTATAACGTTGCAATGTTTGTTGAACTGCTTACTGAACAAGATTCATTCAGTGCTGGGCAGTCAGATAAATACTTTAGATATACTTATATTATTTACCAACTCGTAGGTACATAACATCACATGAACAATATATTAACACTTTAAATGGACATATAATGGACATATAAATGGACATTAACTTTATAAATACAAACTCCTAGTGTCCCTCTACAGTATATCGCATAGCCCACAGCAATGATTAATGTGAGGTAAATTGCTACTGACATATAAATGGACCTCAGTTGTATAAATACAAACTCCTAGTGTCCCTCTACAGTATATCGCATAGCCCACAGCAATGATTAATGTGAGGTAAATTGCTACTGACATATAAATGGACCTCAGTTGTATAAATACAAACTCCTAGTGTCCCCCTACAGTATATCGCATAGCCCACAGCAATGATTAATGTGAGGTAAATTGCTACTGACATATAAATGGACCTCAGTTGTATAAATACAAACTCCTAGTGTCCCCCTACAGTATATCGCATAGCCCACAGCAATGAGTAATGTGAGGTAAACTGCTACTGACATATAAATGGACCTCAATTGTATGAATACAAACAGCTAGTGTCGCTCTCCAGTATCTCATAAATCTCAGTCGCATAGCCCACAGCAATGATTAATGTGAGGTAAACTGCTACTGACATATAAATGGACCTCAGTTGTATAAATACAAACAGCTAGTGTCGCTCTCCAGTATCTCATAAATATCAGTCGCATAGCCCACAATAATGAGTAATGTGAGGTAAATTGCTACTGACATATAAATGGACCTCAGTTGTATAAATACAAACAGCTAGTGTCGCTCTCCAGTATCTCATAAATCTCAGTCGCATAGCCCACAATAATGAGTAATGTCAGGTAAAGTAATGCTGACATATAAATGGTCCTCAACTGTATGAATAAAAGCCTCACTGTCGCCCTCCAGTATTGGAAAGCGATTCGAAGTTGAATAACTCTGAGCAAGTGGTGTTATACTCTGAAAGATGTAAATTTTATTAAATACATGAGTCCATGTTGAACAGGTGGGCGAACTTGACTTTTTATGACTATACAATTGTTATAAGTGTATACAAATATTAAAATAGCAGTGATTGTTATGGTTCATATGTTGTTTTAATATGACTTTGTATATAGAATTTATATAATTATACAGATTTAAAAACATATGTCATTTAACGTAAAGACATTTAGTTTGACATATACAAACATGTTTAAAGAATTAATGCATACGATTAAAGTGTAATAATTAATATTACTACTACAATACGCTTATTAAATATCTTTGCATTAAAGCAATCAAGGTTTAAAACTCAATTTGCAGGATAATATTTTATGTAGTTTTATACATACGTACAAAAATACGATATACGTATTTTTATACATATCTTAATATAATCGTAGAAATCTCTTCAAATTAGTACATCATAATTCTATAGAACATAATAAAATTAACGTTATGTAGTTTTAGGATGTAAACTAACAAATTTTATCTGAAGCAATCATCTTAATTCCCCATCCTACTTACAAAATTGCTTTATTTCTTAATGCTATTGAAATTATCAATCAACCATCTTGGTTTAAAGCATTAAAAGAATTTCATACGACTTTTACAATTAGTATATTTTAATAATTATTAAAGTGGTAAAGTTTGTCGCATTATACTTAAACTTTTGTAAACATAACTCCCATCACCCTCTTTTTCCAAATTCAGATCACAGAACACATTTTACTATGACCAAAGTAAGTTTGGATACAATCAACTTCACAGGGGTTCAGAAATTAGTGACTAACTTTATTTATTTACTATAAATACGATAAAAAATGTTAACAGTATTAAAATATGAACGAGTATTACCAGCCAAAATTATTTTAGTGATCCAAGAGAAGGAGATGGGGGGTGACCTTACTTTAATTAAAGTAATAAATCCTGCCTTGACATCAGTAAAAACATTTCCATTGTCAGTGACCAGGCTTTATCAAATCAGTTTATTAGGACCAATTTTACAAAAATACAAGTGGAATATGAATTTGTAGATAAAATTCTATGAATTTTATCGGATTAATTTTAATTCTTAATTCACTAACTTAGTTCAAACGTTGGATTGACCTAATAACCTATTTTATGATATTGGATCATTATATATCAATAAAATACATGTATTTAATATATAAAAATCTCGTGCCACGGTGTTAGGTAGTCGCACTTCTCTGAAATTGCTAGATCGATTAAAAAAAAATATTTTCACGTATAATAATTTAACCATGATTTTCGATTCGTTTACATTGATATATATGTATAGCAAGCATAGAGTAAGCTTGATAGTAACGGCACTTCTTATTTCTACCTTTTCTGCAACCACTGTTGGGCAAAAAATAGGAAAATATCCAGATAATAATGTTGGAAGTTTTAGTCAAAATACGTACATTTTACCAAATATTAAGTCCGCAGGGATTGATCAGTAATGTAATGCAGATATCAAAGACAAAGTTACTATGTAATTGTTATTATAAATTCAAAACAGTTATCAAACCCATTTTTGTTGTCTTTTAACAGCATTAGGCTTTTCAGGCCTCTGTATATAATATTTTTTTTATCCGAGGCAACAAGAAACTCAACATTTAAATATAATTCAATCAAACCAGAAGTGCCTAAACACGTGTAAGTCCTTTGAAATTGCGTGCGAATCCGTGGGTAACTACTAGTAAATGTACAAGTTAATCGATTTATACAAAATCCGTTACCTAATTGTGGTTATTGCTGTGAAAGATAATACACACACATAATTTAACTTAGAAATATACACATAGCATATTATTGTAGGTCAGCAATCTCTACGTAAGCATTAACTAGGTCACACATAACAATATGTCCAGCATAAGGGCCAGTGTGTCATCTCGCAGCCTAAGAGACGGGAATCAATTTGCACTGCGTAAGCAGACAAACGTGTCTCCTTGATATTGGTAGAGGGTTTTTTTTTCATAGGCAAGAAATTGAGCGACAGCCACTTGAATGGAGGTCGTAATGTTAGGGTACCGTTATCAAAAGGGTTAAAAAGATATCAAGAAAGTATTTTTTACACTAAATATTTCCTAGGTTGATACATTTTGAACTAACAATAGGACATAATTTGTAGTTGTATCATAGTCAGAAAACTGGATAAAGAGACAGGAAATCGCCACTTTAAAAGGATCTGTATATAATTAACTGATGCTAGTTAAACATGCATTAACGTGTTGAAAATATGATCTTAGACAAAATTATTATTTTATATTTGTAACCATTTTCATTCCCCCTCATTGCGACCGCTGTCGATCGAATTCTTCTTTAAGGGAAGTTTCCCAAAAACGATTTTAAGAAAAAAAAAAAAAAAAAAAAAAAAAAAAAAGCAAGTTGTGACATTATAATAATGCAAATTGTATCTTGGACTACAAGCAGTAACACAGTAACTAGGTCCAGCGTAAGGGCCGAGGTGCTATCTCAGGGCTATTATCGTATTTCAACCTTAATGTACTTCTGTGCCACCTAACAATAAGAGCATATCTTACGATCACTATATAACTGCTCTCCATAAATATAAAGTTTAACCCTTTAATTATTCTATATCTCTCCTAATTTTTATGATTATGGAGAAGTTATATTTACCACACAAATAACAGTACGAGTAGGGCATTGTGATTTTAATAATTTTTTTAAAATAAAACATCTTTGATGTTGAGTCCTATTTTCACCCAAAACCTTTAAAAGGCTTAATTTATTTCAAGTGTTGCGTGCTTTTGGAGCCTTAGGCTTTTGGTCACATTATTTTTCGCGAGTTTTTGTGGATAGTGAGAGAGTCCTCGAATAATACTTCGGTGTTTTTGTCTTTAAGTAAAAGTGTAAGGGGTAGCCGAATGAAGAACCATAAATACATAGAAAGGAAGTAAAATTAAGTATATTCTATTAATTGAAAATTAACCTAACTTGTAACATTGGGTTTAACAAGAATGCAAAATAAAAAAAAACACTGTAAATATTTAAACTCTGAGCTACATGTAATAAATCAAGCCAGTAGTTGTAACAGCGGTATTTTCACGAACAAGGAACAATATTAATTAACTTACCCGTCTTCACAGCGCTCGCTTTTCCCCTGACAGAAAAGCTGATTTCATTAATCCTCTTGCGTCTCTCACAAATAATTATGAATTCTACTTGATCGATATACTTGATGACCTTTCAGTTTCTTTACGGTTTGCCAGTTTGATTAACGATCACAGTCGACATCGATCCAAAAGAGGGATTTAGCCTCAAATCATCTCAATTCACAGCTAAACAACTCATTCTATGTTTAAAAGAAATTAAATTGTTTCTAATCTGCCCATTTAAATTCAACAATTGAATTATAATCATGGATTTTATCTGTAGTCTGATTTTAAAAATGCTTTCCCATTCGATAAGTGTGTATAATAGATTTAGTGTTGTAAAAAATTTTAAAGAGGAATTTATTTTTATTGTTTCACAAGACCCCATTATTTTGATGGCACTCTATTATAATAATTACAACCACAAATCACAATCCGTCCACGATTTCATGGCAGCAGCTCGAGGCTACGCACAGGCTTTCTAGTAAATTAACTGCTACTATTAACTAATATACAACTAGCTATATAAATTGATTCCTTAATTGCAAGTTAGTAACTGAACTTATAATTACTACTTAATTTTTTACAATGTTACATTTAGTTAATTTTTTTAAGGAGTTTGAATTTAGTTTGTACACTGTTTTATGTACCACAATTGGAAATAAAATATGATTCAATTCAATTGTGAAATTATATATTTTTACCTCCAATTCCGTACTACAGTACGAAGACATTCCTAGTAGAATAATTGGTTCAATACTTACTTGTCAGCGTAATTAAGTATTGGTTCAATAATTACTGCACGGAAAGAAATTATACTTACAGCGTGATTATACAAATAACATAAAGTACACAACTGTAGAAATGTAAATGTTATCACAATTAATACGAAATTGTGCTAATATTAGCAGTAGTAACACTCTGTTATTACAGTAGCGGTATAGTATTTGAAAGTTTATTATAATTACTACTTAATTTTTACATTGTTACATTTAGTTAAATTTTTTTAAGGAGTTTGAATTTAGTTTGTACACTGTTTCATGTACCACAATTGGAAATAAAATATGATTCAATTCAAGTTTTATTTCATACAATAGGACTTCTGTAACCATATGACATGAGCCTTAGAAAGCATCAAATTGCACTGGTGAAATTACATGGTTGGCGCTTATTTGTGTTCTCTTAGCACAAAAAGCTGGAAAATTGTACATTGTCCTAAAAGGACCTTTGCTTCCAGAGTGGCAGGATATTCTGGATGGGTAAGGTTGGGGGTTGGGGCTGCCTATCTTTTGCTGTACCCAGTGTAGGTTCAGCTGGAAGGTATAAACCAGCCAGAAGTGAACCTTCCTGGGGATGGTTGGTGCTTGCACCATTCACTTTGAAACCTTTGGTGTATGATTGAGATTTTTGACGTACAAACTTTTCAGTTGTTATACATGACACCGATAAGTTCATCTCCACTTTTTTAGTATATTTTTAAATTTGTGTTCACGCTTAACCTAATTCGTTAAGGTTTTTCGACAACTGCGGTGAGTGCCGCTAAAGATTTGAATTTGGCGCGTGTAATCCTTCAGTAGCCGCGAACGCGTTTGCCAGCTGCGCCGACCTCTGGCTCTTAGCTTAAACAATAGAAGCCTCCTACCATCCGGAATTCTTCTGGACAGGTTCTGGTAGGATGGTTCCTGCTAGGTTAGCAGGCAGAGACCGGAGGTTGTGCGGGCAGTCGTTGTGCAGCGATCGGGTAGAGTGGACGGGTAAAGTGAGTGTGGCCTGGGACTTGATATAATTGTTAGGGAACCTTTCGGAACTATATCCAAATTATTAGTTAATCTTTATCATCAAAGCTGGTTAGGTTTTGGATAGAGGGAATCTAGTGGCGGATCCATGGTTATTATTCCTCTGGAAGGTGCCGTCTTCCGGTCGCGACGACATGAGATCGCACAACTAACAAATATAATTGATTCCAAACTTCTAACATAGTGTTACATTTTTGTAACATATCAGGTGGCACGATAGTATCCTATTATCCTATTTAATACTGTAATAGAATCCATAACCTCTAACCTTTTTTATTATATTTTTTAATTTTCGTAAAGTTTGATATTTATTAAATTGCATAATTACTTGATGAAACATTGTTAGTGGCATATAAAAAGCATCTAAATTAAAGCGAAATTGTATTCAAAAGCATTGATGGATTTAAATAAGGTCAAAGCAAACGAACTCCAAATAATGGTACTGTTATTAACAAAACGTCCAGACATTCATCTTAAATGCAATGAATTCCTCCTCAAGGCTCGTAATGGTCGGTTACCGATGTAAAGTGGAATGTAAATTGTCGGCACTCAAAATGTAAATTTTCTTTGCCCTCCCTTTACAATTCCTTTATGGTGGAGTAAAAATAAATTTACACTCTGTGTCTTTTCGCTACACTGTTGCAAATTGTCCATCTAAAAAGGTTTTCCCTATTGAATACGTATTGGAAAATGTAGAAGCCTTTATTTGCAGATCGATATCGATGGTAATCGATGGCATCCTTTGACCAGACCTCTGTCTGTCTAGTTACTGGAAAACTGCTGGACTATTGTAGCTTTCTAATAATAATTTGGAAGTTTTGTGATAAAAAAATAAATTATAAATGTTTAAGGAATAATGTTGTAATTTTAATTTTAATGTTCAAAATATGAAACTTGTTTATTAAATAAAGAGAGAAAAACAAAAAACGGTCGAATATGTAACATCCACATATAACATGCCGCCTAGCGCGGCGTGACGTGTGCTCAGCAGCGCGCGTGCGTGCGCAACTTTACATACATCCCCTCTCAACCCTACCCCTTTTCCACTACCAACACTACCATCAATCTGGCAACCAACCCATATCACACTCATATCTCCACTCACAATAACACACACTCACAGACACATGTACAAACTTACACAACAATATATAGTTTTAGTCCGAATCTTTACAGTTTGAAGTTATGAGGAATTCTGTATTTTATACAATACCAACTGTATTCTGTCATTCTTTTACATGATTATTTGCTATAATAGCACAATTTTACTGTCTTAAAGCTTAGGGCATGTTTCTATGTGTAATGTGTGCTACATAATGAAAATTTGTAGTGGAAAATGTTTTAACCATTTTTGCTTAAAATGTTTGTTCATAATCCCAAGCAGGTAGAGTTTCTAGTAAGGTAATCATGTGTTAAGTTTCTGGACATAAACTTTGGGTTTATATACATAAATAAAATCAATACTCCAATAAACAACTCTGCCAAACATACAGAACATAAGAATTGACTCTTTCCAATAAATCACACCTACATGCCTCACTTGTGTGAACCCCCTTCGGGCTATACACATACATTTAGTATTTAATACATTCAAGATTAAAAACTTTAGATAGACCATTGCTTATAATCTTTAAATTCACTATTTGATATAACTGAACAGTATTGTCTGCAAAAATATATATAGTTTACCGTCAATATCAATTTGTCCCTAATTATTTATTTGAATCAGAAATAATAATGACCCTAAATTACTACCTAGAATTACTCCATAACTGACACTTTTAAATAAATCACCATTCAGTACCAGGAAGTTTTAAATAAATTAACCATTACTACTTGCCATACCACTACCATACCATACCATAACTACCACACTACCATAGCTACCATACTACCATAGCTACCATAGCACCATACCATAGCTACCATACCTACCATAGCTTGCCATTACTACTTACCATAGCTACTTGGAGAATCGTTTCTTTATTGTTAAGTACGAAGGGGCCTTTTCATCACCATTTAAGGCTCTTTCTGGCGTCCCTCAAGAGTCACACCTTGGTCCCTTACTATTTAATGTCTTTATAAATGACATTACTGCAGTACTGACGGTTGATTGTCTGATGTTTGCCGATGATCTGAAGATATTTACCCGGGTCTCTTCATCTTCAGACCAGGAGAACCTTCAGCAATCCCTAACAAGTATCGAGACCTGGTGTGTCGAGAATGCTATGGTACTTAATATATCCAAATGCCATGTGGTCTCATTTACAAGACGTGCTTTTTGCTTTACTTTTAACTACAGTATTGGTGGTGGGACCTTGAGAGGAGAAGTTAGTGTCAAGGATCTGGGAGTAATCTTTACTTCTACTCTAAACCCTGCTGAACACATAAATCATGTTACCTCAAGAGCCAATTCAATCTTAGGCTTCATCCTTAGATCCTCGATGGATTTTAGATCACCAAAGTCACTACTGGTTCTCTACAAGACCCTTGTACGCCCAATCCTGGAATACGGATCGATCATCTGGTCGCCTTATCAGCTTGGCCAAATCGAATTGTTGAATAAAGTCCAGACTCGTTTTATTCGAGTATTGTGTGTTCGTCTTGGATACGACTACAGAACCCCTCCATTTCTTGAGCTCCAGGTCCGTTTTGATGTCCAACCTCTCCACCTTAGACGTCAGTTTCTCGACCTAATTTTCCTTTTTAAGTTGATCAATGGTGGGGTTGATTCTGCTCACTTGCTGGTGCAGATCAACTTCCTTATACCAAGAGGAACCAGATCTTCACACATGTTTGCACGCAAATATCAGCCAACGAATTATTCGCTCAATGGTGGTCTTGCCAGATTGCAGCGCCTTGGGAACGAAATTTACTCAAAAATAGATTTTTTCAGTGAATCTTTGCTGTTCTTCAGGAATAAATTATTTTATTTGATCTTTGAGCAACACTAAACTAATCTAGATGCTTAGTCTTAGGTAATATATTTGTTTTTCTGAATAATCATAGTTGTACTGCCAATTTTCCTGTTTTCTTAGTTTATCCCTGTTAATGTTTTCTCTTAGTAAGCTCTCACCACTGTTGATGTCTTTGCTGTTGTTTTGTTTGTTATTTATTGCTGTTACTGTTATTTATTATTATTTTATTGTTGAATTATTTAACCACTAGTAGAATATTGTATGTAGTATAGTATTTGCCATCTCGAAAATGTTCCTTTAATTTATATTATTATTGTAAATGGTGTATCCGTTAGAATAATAAATAAATATACTGGAAATAACAATCTGTAATATAGCAGTCATTTTCTATTCACTTTGCAAGAACTGAAACGCTGTTAACACCAATAAGTCTCCTCTTCTGTTTACATATATGGACATTTTACAAACCAGTGAAAATTTCCGAATGTAAGGTGTTTGAGTTACAGTTAGCAATATTGAAATGGACGCTTATTTAAGAAAGTTTTTTCTCTGCGTTAAACTCCGGTAGGAACACTTTGAGCTTTCATTCCTCCGTTATTAAGGGAAACAAATATTAAGAAAATAAAAATTTTACAGCCATATTAGAAAATACCAGGAATCTTTTAAACGTTTGAAATACATATTTTTTATGTATCCAAAATATAAGGAAAGTTATTATGCAGGATCTTATAAGTCACCATGTTCAATAACAATAGCACGTCAGATACAATAACTGCATGATAACAGATTGTAATCAGCAGAATTACAGTAATTTACAGATGTCGAGGAGATTTATATTTAATTACTTCAATGAAAAACTAAGAAAAGTTCAGACAGGGATATTTATGATTGCATGGAGTTCGCTTGTTAAAGTAAATATAGTTAATTAGTTTAATAAGGAACTTTGTAATCAGCTTAAGGAATCAAAGTTACATTTTTGCTTTACTTTATGCAATTATTTCTTAATTTGCCATACATTAGTTTTGCCATTCTTACCCATACCTTTCATAAAATTAGGCTAATAAAAAATTGGGTATACAGGTAGGAATTTATTAATGAACCCATATCCGCGCTTATAAATTATCAAAATATTTCATCTACAATATTATTAAGAGAAATTGAGAACATCATTAATTTAGTTTTGGTTAATATTGGGATGTTTGCCAAAATTATTTCCATTTACTTGTAAATATACTTGTAGACATCTTTTTTGAGAACATTTTGTCGCATGGCATAAAATACACTACATACTCACTGATATGTGTCTTCTATGCTGTGGTATCTGACGAAGGTATACAGGCCGGTGATCAGACCAGGGACGCCCCAACCCAGGAAATAGAACCACCTCAAGGCCCAGTTGTCCTTGACAAAGACCACGACTAGCGCCATGTGGAGGTGGAGTCCTTCGCAGAACATCCAGAAGTAGTTGGCGACTATGAGGTACTGGATGACCACACAAAGTATTTGGCAGTAGTTTTGAATAAAAAAAATCCCACATTTTATGAGGAGAAAGGGTCAATACGCTAAACCTCGGTGATGATTTCACTGCACTATATATGTGTATATTGATTCACACTACAATATTCCAGATCGAGTCCAGAGGGTTAAAATAAAGTACCGATTAGAGACTCTGTATCGAACATCACGGATAGGACAACGTTCTCATCTTTGGCGGTAACATTTTAGGTAAGTACTGAGAAAGCAATATGGCATAGAATTAATAACTTTTTTTACAATGAAACTTATGAATAGGATAGTTTAACAATAACACAGAGTCTGAAAATCTCTGAGACAATTATTTACAGCCTTAAAATATCAACACTACTCTATGACGTTAACACTTTGGCTACTTTGGCTTTGAGCGATTCGACGTTGTGTCTAATGGCGACTCATAATTGGCTGTTACTGTAGACCTTGGGCGTCAACGTGTTTAAGGGGGCAAAAGTGACATAGTGATAGTCATATTTAATTGTTAAAATCATTGTTAATGACAAGCACCAAAATGAAGAGTTGTCATTTATATAAACGTATTCAAAGCTGAATATACTATTTTAAAGGTGATATAATATGTATATATTCCAATTTTTAATATAGGATAAAAATATTTATTGTGGGTTACAAATGGTAACCCATTTTTACGCATTCGACATTTTCTTTAAAAATACGACTATGTGTAAAAAACTAAATCAACGCTAAATTAAGTTATGCCCATTGTAAACTAAAGATTCTTAAAAATAATTAATGTCTAACTCAAATACTTTCTATATACTTGCGAGAGGCAAATGCCATATGGTGTAAGACGTTAGACTTTGGGTCTGAGTTAGAGATAGTACAGGTTCAAATCCAGTCCGTGACCGTTGCACTTTTTATCAGTATTTTGGACATTAATACCGAATCTCCCCCTTATTCTGTATGATACCCACGCTCATAACAGTAAACATTACGACGGGCAGAAGTGAGTTGTAAAGGAAATCTGTGTTTCTTAAAAAAATCATAATTTACAGAAAATCCCAAAAAGTTTCATCCATCTTTAATGAATTAAAAAATGGTTTATAATTTTAAATATTGTTAATGTATGCTCCAAAATATCTATGTTTTATTGTATGTTCTTGCAGGCCTAACTGTGTTTGTTATTAATTTTATTCAAGTCCTATTTTAGGTTTAAGGTGAAAATTTCATGTTACTATCTCAATTTGATCTGATCAACGCTTTGTTAGGTGTATGTTAAAGTTGCTACTAAAGAATTATTAACTTGCCAAAGGAAAGCCGATGCTGAGCGCTAAAATTAAGAAACTACAACCTGTAACTGAAGATCTAACTACATAAAATTATTAGATTACAAATAATTGATCATTATAATTTAATCACGTACTACGAGGGATATAGAGCAAAAGAATAAAATATAAATTGTGTGTTATATTTAATACTAATGCTTTGGGGTTTTTTATTTAGTATATTATTGTTTTATTACAAGGTAACAAGCTTCACTCGAGTTGCATTTGAAATATATGCTCATTTCAATATGCTACATGTGCCAACTATGCCACATGTTAAAATATCATATGATTGTACTCAGTTTGTTTACAAATTTTTCTGTAGTTTTCTTGTTGCCATCATGTTTATCCATAAGACGAATGTATACATTTCCACTAACGCTCAGCCAACCCCCATACACATTACCAAACTTGACGTTGCTTGTATGGAAATTAAACTCTTACAAAGTTCGGTTCATTCTCGAGATATCGTGCGTAAAGACAGACAGACAGAAATTAAGTATTTCAGCCCCTCATTTTCGCTAACGCTGAGCCAATATAAAAAGGCCTTAAGGACCGTTTCAATGTTTTTAGTTAATTTGAAGCGTGTTGAGAATTAATATTAGAGAGGCAAACACTGCAGGAAGAACACTTGGCCGCCATTTTGAAAAAATACCGGTAACAAATTATTTATTTAATAATCAATAATGTCTTCAATGTCCGTTGCAGAGTTTAAATATAGTAATAAAAGGCTAGCAGAACTTTCAATAAACTTTGGGTGCAGACAATACTAAGAAGTGTCACGAAGACCAGCTCTTATAATTAGAAAAATAGTTCATGTTTTAAAACAAGTTTGCTTTTGTCTCTGCTGTACTTTTAATCAATAATTGGACGGGTGACCGCTAAGCGATCCTGTCCTTGCAGAAGCCCGCCTGCCCGGTCGTTGGCGTTGGTTTGGATGTCACCTTTAAGCCGTTGGCCCACAGGTTGAATGTTAGAGAGAGCTTATTAGCCTTAAATTCGCCTGGTACTTTTACGTTCCTAGAATTTTTACTTTTTTCACTTCCATAGTAAACAGTGAATACCACTATTCTAAATACAAGGGCTTAGATGAGTTTATGTCTTATGGTTTTAATTATCGGACAACATTGATATTATGTCTTAACAAAACGTGCATTTTACAGACGCTTTGTAAGATTATATATAATAAAAATCATATATTTCTACTCCAAGCCATAACCCAAATTTAACAATCTCAATACCGTTGACTATATTACGTACAAGGAATAGACAAAACCTCGTTGAACTGAGGAACTTCCTGTTTAGAGTTATATCTCACTCACCGAGCTCACGAGCGAGCGAAGACATTTATAAATGATGTTTGTGTTAACATCACGCATCAGCAGTTGTGCAATTATAGTCCTTTGAATCCATCCATCCATCTAATTTGTGTCACTTCAATAACAGAATAACTCTGCTGCTGTGTGAATATAAATCTTCTGTAAGTATATGCTGTTACGTTGTTTATATTACAACGTATATTTAAGCAAAGTTAAAAGAATTCATCAAATTGTAATATTTCACGCTACATTATGTTTAATTAGATCTTTGTACCAGTGCTTTGAATGTATTTCGATTAAGTAACAAATATATTGAGAATTGAAATGAAATTGTTGAGATATGATTGTTCAGAATGATTCAATTAGATACGTCACGCACAGGCTCCTCCCTCAACTGCACTCTCTAGTAGTCCCTACTGTAGTTATGGGGATAATAATTTTCGCACCTTTTTTTGAACAGCCTGCATATCTAGAGGTTATTAATATAGTAATATGTTTGCGTCATTTGTACAATATTACAGACTCTAATGGAGGCTGATTGCTTACAAAATTCGTATTCAAAACAGCTAAATTTCTCCAAAATGATTTTATTATAACGTGATTTTTTTTAATTGACAGCTATAATACTCGTTGGTTAAAATTACAATAGTTAGCACTTTTCTCAAATACTACAGTAGGGATCACGAAAGAGTACAGCACAACACAACTGCTGCCTCGCACGGCACGCTGCGGCCAACACAGACCGTTGTCACAGTGTTGTACTGTAAAAAACCTCAAACTTATTTAGTTAATTAGTTAGCTCAGTCCTCATTTGCTGCTCCAAAGTCACGCACCAAACAGGCTCCTCCCTCAACTGCACTCTCTAGTAGTCCCTACTGTAGTTATGGGAATAATAATTTTCGCACCTTTTTTGAATAGCCTGCATATCTAGAGGTTATTAATATAGTAATATGTTTGCGTCATTTGCTCCTGTTCTTTTGTTACTTCATTACCTTTTGTTGTTAATGCGTTTTACTGTCTTACTAAATAATTATAAATTACTATTATATTTATGCCGTGTTGTTATCTTTATAATAATGTATAGTCCAACTTATCACCATCGTTTTATAATTTATTTTGATTAACATAGTGTAATTTTCTACGTACACATTATTTAAATTTCGGTTAATTCAAATAAAACTTTTGTACATTATCATGAATATATGGGCTATATCTTACAAGGATGTAACGCAAAATGAAATTTTGTACATAGTATTATTTACAAGTTTAAAAAAATATGAATCTCTAATATTTATTTTTTTATTTCTATAACGTTATAACAAGTTAATTAATGACTCACTTTCATAACCAAACTGTAAGTGGTTCTTAAGAAATAAATGTTTATATAAAAACTCATAGAGAGATAGAAAACTTTATGTTCTAGGAAGTAGTTCATATGAAATTTTTCTTTTAATTTATGTGTACATTTAATAAATCGTATTTATTGGACTATTACAATTATAAAAGTACGCATATAAGCGTTTATGCAAAGTTCATTATGAAGACAAGAACTAACAGAAATAATAACTCTTTGACAATCTTTATTACGCAAGGAACAAAAGTCCTCCCTCCCACCCCCCTTGACAAAGTGTCTCTCGGCCATTCCTGGAAGAGTCTAAACCTCGATTAAATCCGCAGAAAGTGCACAGAGATATTTATATTACCACACAAATTGCATGAGATGAAAAAAACTGTTGAAGTTATTTTGAAAATAAAATTTATAATCGTCAGTATGACATTAGGTAAATTTAATTAACATTTCCTCTATAAAATCTTCCGGTTCAAATAATATACATATAGTAAATATATTCATATAATTAGACTTACGTAAATCTGGAAAACTACACATCAGTTTAAATATCAGTTATTGTACTACATGATAATATTTATAATGTGTTTGAGAAACTGTGCCGATTTTAAAACAATTATACTTACATATCTCCACATCTTAAATTTTCAAGAGTTTCAAGATGGTGGCCTTTATGTTTGAAATTGACATAGTTATAGCTCAGCTATCTCATATTGTTTAAACTCACGAAAGTTTTCAAACAGTAGCGTAACTAATGAGAGGATAAGGGGGGATATAACTCCCCTCTAATGTTAGAATAATACATTCCTTAAAACCTATAAATATTTAACAAAATATACTCATAAAAGGAATGTAGAACGTGAAATACAGTAGTAAAATGTTTTACTTAGAATTAAGCCTTTCTAATTTATTTAATTTAGAATTTTATCCTATGCCCCCTTCCCCTCTGTTATATGCTGTACAGTCAGATAATAAAAACAATAAGTAAAATTTTCAACCATTGCAACTAATGCAAAGCTTCTAAATGGCGGCCTCTTTATTTGTACAATTTCTTATCTCGTACTGCAGAACCTCAGCAGTTTTTAGGATTTTCACGTACTTTAGGACCTTAAGTTCCTACATTAAGGAGGTTTTTTCATATCAAGGGATGGCGACCGTAAAACTCTAATTTACTTCAAATACAGTTTTTACGGTAACCTTGCACAATACGTGAGCGAATATGTTTGAAAACATCCAATTGTCTGCAAGCGTAAGGGCATGATTGTATGCCCTGAAGGGTACAATCCAATTATAAGGGTCAGTACGGTGGTCGTTCGTAAAATGTATCAAATTTTTTCTTCCTTATCTTACAATGTATATTGAACTTATATAAATGGTTTACTTAGTAAATATGCAACAGTAAATAGTATCTTAAATGGTGAAAAGATTTTTGATAACATTTAAAGTTCTAACCTTTAAATATTCAGTCCATACAAATTAACTTGTAAAACTATTTACGTATCTTCATTGTTTTATTTGAAGATGACACCCACACACGAAATATATTAAGTTTGATGGAAAAAAATAGATAAATAACTCTTAAAAGGTCATTCGAAATGTGTGGATAAATTACATCTATTTTTCTGACAAAGTTTTAATGCTATTTAAAATATAGTTCTTAACATATGGGGCTAGATTTTATACTGGGAGTTATATAATACGTATTAAATCAATTTAGAAATTCACAAACAAAACACACGTTAACAAAACCAATAAATATCAGCATCAAAGATTGTTTTTTTTTACATATTTCGTATCAACAATATATTTATGATTGTGTTTTCTCTAATAAATAATAATTTATACTTAACTATGCATTATTTATATGTATCTTTATATTTACTTTGTCAAAGTTTTCATCTACCTCAATCACATAATTTTCCAATTAATCAGAAAAATATATTTTACGGCTCACCCCCTGAACGATGGCTTGAGGCTTCGTAATTTAACTGTCACTTTTAAAGTAATAACTTACAATTTTCAGAATAGAACTTGATGAATAGTTTAACAACAAAATTAAGTCACGCTCTTGACTGAACATCCCCTGAACAAGGTCGGTCCAAGGTCGAATGCCTATTGTAATTACCGACCGCAATGTCGCAGATAAAAGATTTCTCTCGAGGATTATCAGGACAGCAAATCGTTCCTCCTCTAACCCTTTTTATCGGTAAATCATAACGTAATTGGATGATGTAGAATTATTTATAGAACAACGTGTTAGACACTGCCTCTTGTTATCGGATTTATGTGCTACATTGTATAGTATTGATTTACTGAATTGAAATAAATTTATAAATACAGTAATATTATTGATAAATAATTGCATGAATGCGTAGTGTTACACAATACGTTAATTACTTAATTGTTTTATTCAGAAAGCTCTGAATTCGTTAACAGCCACACAGCACAGTCTCCTGAAAGATATGAATTAATATTATTGAATAATAACAGTAATATATTATATTTACATTGAGAATATAAAGTCAAACATAACAAACATGTTTCGCAGTATTTTATTTAACGTATAACAAAGTGTAGGAATTCAAATGAGTGAACAAAATATAACGAGTGAAATGACAAGCGCAGCGAACGAGATTAAATATCCGGTGATGTACAGAGTGTTCACTATCTCCCTAAACTGAAACAATACAAAATATATATTACTGAGGTCATCAATACGAATACACAAGTACTATTCACTAGGATACATGTGTATTAGTGTAGTTATAGTTTATGTGTTGATGATGATTAATTTCTAAAAATCTAAAATAATTTTGAATTCTGATATTTTTGCATTTTTTGTTTCATTTTAATTTGTGCTCTTTTACAATAACACTAATTGTTTTGCAACGTCTGTTTTTAAAAGTTAAAATTCTAATCTAATAGCTACATCGATCCATACTTGGTCCAGCATTGCATAACCACTGTCGTAAAATGTTATTGATAAATAAAACAAAACATAACAATAATAACGTTAAATATATCACAATAGTATTGGTACCACTGCTTAAAAATAAATATAAATAATACTTTTTTTTCAGAAATCATTATTAAACATTTCAAATACTAAATGCTTGTACTCGATTTTTTACTGTTCTTCGAATTAAAATGCGAAGAATATATGTAGGAATGTTTGTCATGCACATGCCTTTAGTACAGTTACACAATTATGCATATTTTATATTCAGACTTGTACCCATAATTATTCAGAAAAGTAATTAAAATAAGTATGATTATAAGCATAGTAGAAACTGTAATTGTTGAAACATGATCGGGCCAGAACGTTGACATTGACATATAATTTTCAGTTTATAGGAATAAATACCAACTATTAAAAATTTTAAAACAAAATTAGCTGTAACAGCTTTAAAAAATTATCAGTGTACATTTCGAAAACTGTTCAAAAGTGTTACGAAGCAGTAATATAATGCTAGTAGTATTGACAGTAGAATTATTTATGTTTTAATGTAGATGGAGGCAGTACGAATTCCATTCTCTTAGTTTATTTTGTACATTATTAAACTAACAATTGCCGTGAAATTGTGAAAAACGTGCTTGCAAGGTACGGAAATTGGCTTCCTTTGATATCGTGGGACGGTTGAAGGAATAAAAAACAGACAGCAATAACAAGACTCAAATAGCTTTTCGCTCTGTGAATACAATCTGAGTGAACAAGCGAGCGCTGCGAGCTCGTGACCATTGCAATAGGAATTGCAAAACATAAAGAGCAACTTTTTTTAATGCGGAGAAAACCATCGGGTTGTTTTTGCGATGATAACACATGCGATTTTGCCTAAGCGTAAAATACTTATAACTCCTAGCCTGAATCAAGGAAATGGAGTATTCAGCCAACAGAGATTACACAGGAAATAGGAAGTAAGGACATACACCTTACTTCCTTGTGTCAGGGTTACTGATATCCATACGTCCCAATAACAAATACTGATGGTACATATAAGACAGGGAGTCTGGTGGTCCACGATGTACACATATGTATCCTTTTAGATAATTAAACTAATCTTAAGTAGTATATATTATTGTTTAAGCGTGTATGCTTTGTCACATAAAATTTTAGATAATTGGTTTACTGATATCCATACGTCCAATAACAAATACTGCGATTATATATAAGACAGGGAGTCGGGTGGCCCACTATGTACGCATATGTATCGTTTTAGATAATTAAACAAATCTTAAATAGTATATGTGATTGTTTCCCTAGAACTGTTAATCTACATAATTATGTCGGTTAATGCCGCTTTTGTGGTGTTAACCGTCAAAATTTTGTCGATCAAACATTCCCTCCTATAATTACTTTTTATAATATACTCCGGTAACGTATCGATATAATTCATGCACCATTGGATTCGGGAAGAAAAATGCTAAGGAACAGATGAGTTTTATTCCTCTTTGTATTATGGTTATGACGTAGCAAGCTTGTTATTTTGAACGTAAAAGAAAACGCGACGCCGTTTGTTGTGACCGCCATATTGCCGCTGCCGTTCTGTATCACTTTCGTGCCGAGCTGTGGATATTTGTAAGTTTTAATAGTTTTACGCGTGTTTTAGTGTCGTATTTAATGTGTAGTGTGTTGTTTGATGTCGTAGTAGTGTAAAAATATATATTTTAGAATAAATCAATTTCTATTTACTGAAATATGTTTGAGAAATTACCGGCTTTGTGTAGGCTATGGCAAAATGACTTGACACATAGTTTGTTATTGTTTTCACTTACTAAACGTTATTTATAGCACTCTTTTAGCTCTGAATTAACTATTTATTTTTGGTAAATAGATAGTTTTCACAATAAAATATATATTTCCTGTAATTTCTTTGGTTATATATAATAACTGTTTGGGTTATTCTCTATTTTTTTAATATCTTTAGTTATATTTATAGTTTTCTAACTACATAATATTTCATATTACTTATAAACCATAAATTTATAAATTTTGATATAGTGCAAGCTTTAGAAACTATTTTATATTTTGCTGAATGAAAATTTTTCGCAAAATTTTTGAATAATGGCAAAATTTAACTTTTTTTACTTTTCAAAAAATAATTTATGGTAATTATTTCATTACTACTGTATATTCTATTTTATTCTAAGTAATAAAATATGCAAAATAACATGTATTCATAGATAAATGTATTTGAAAAACTTGTTTTACCAAAGTTTTACGTGTACACCCGATTTTCAGAATTTATACGCATCGCTGCTTTTTGTTCTATAGCTTTATGATGCTTTCATAAATGTGTATAATGTTTATGTTTTTCTGAAACTAGATAAAATTTGACACAGAATGGCTATCTCACTTATAAATATTTCTCACTATAACTTCATTTGCTAGGTATGGTCCCCCCTAAATTTAAGAAATATTTTTTCGTAAATTTTATATTTGATTAAAAAAAGTGTTTATTAGAAAATTTTTAATGGTTAATTTTACAATATAGTGCAATTCTACGTTTAATTCTGAACACAAAAATATATACTCTTATTTATATTGCTTTTATTTTATATTTTTAAATAATTTTTTTAAAAAAACCTTGCGCGAAGCTCCAAAACAGCCCGACACTACAGGATGAAATGACCGCCAGTTCTAGGGTTAAGCGTGTATGCTTTGTCACATAAAATTCACTTTATATAATTTATGTAAACTTTTCATGAATGATATGTAATAAAAATACTCCTATTTATTTGCCTTAAGTATACCAAATACTCATATAAAAAAGTCAACATTTAGTTGTTACTGAATGAATAAGAATTTAGTATAGTATAAAATATATATATTTCACGCTTAAACAAATATTCTGCTATAAATAGCCTAAAATTTTAATATATGGATTAATAAAGAAATATACGTAGTGGATGGTTAAAAAGATTCTAACAGCTTTTCTCTGAAAACGTTACAAGAATATTTCGCGTATGTCTCTTTTTTGGAATCGATAATACTGAAAGTTAAGACATTTTTGGATATTGTAAAAGGAATAAAATAAAATATTTGACCATTGCGGGGGTAAAAAGACGATTGTGGCTTGGAAACTTGCCATATTCGGATGTACAATGTGACCCTTGCCATCTGAAGACAACACTTCTGATTTAACGAATACTGACCTCCCCGCCCATGTGTTGTTTTTACGGAACAGTTCCTCGACTGTAAATATAACCCGTATTTAACATATTACCGCATCATATAACCTTAGGAATAAACATTTACAAGTCAATGACATGAAAACGTAACCCTGTAAAACAATCAATACAAGAAGCTAAATGTAAAATAATTTACTCGAGGAAGCTGTAGCCATTACTTCCGACTGGCTTTGAGACAGCCGACCTCATTTTGGTTTGCTTTTAATGAAATTGACTGACATTACCGAGTCTATTGCAGCTTCTCCTGAGAGTAGATTCGAGAGAATATTTCGGCCTCCTTGAGCACTTTGGAATATTTACTGTCGATTACGCGGGGACGAGTATGAGTTCTCTAAGAATTCCACCCTCCACACGACCGAATTCTGTAAATATTCCTACATTCCATCCCATCAGGTAAAGTTTTTGAAAATACGACAAAGTGTTACTATTAAGATTCTGAATATCTGACAACGAACTTCAACTTATGTATAATTTTATTGATCTCATCGTTAATACGTCTACAGATAGTTTCAAAGCTCAGACCTTACCAGCACAATTGACAAAAAAAAGCAAAACCTCCTTTCCTTGTTTAAAGTTGGTTTTTGACAATAGATGGATTTTGCAGGAAATTTTCCATCGTTTATTTATTACAAGCAATTAGTACCACTAAATTTTGAGATGTACAATCTAGGTTTTTCCTTATGTGAATAGCTAACCTAAAACATGACTATAATCTAGGTTACAATAAATAAATCATACCAGAGGGTATGGGCAAGTCAGGAACAAAAACAAAAAACAAGTCATGTACCAACTCCATTTCTAAAAATATAACTTTAAAAAATTATTGAAACCAGACTAAAGGTCACAATAGGTCTTCACTGGCCGGCCAACCACCGAAAACTGATCAGAAGCTAATATTAAATCGTCACGGAAGAAAAAAAAATGGCGGATTCAGAAAACAGGAAGATAAATCTGTGCCGATCCTGGTGAATCGGGATTATGGCTTTTTATGTTTATGTTTGGTTTATTCTAGACGACCTTCTCAAACCAATACGTTGAAATCACATTGGCTTATTAGAAATCTCTGTATCTATTTTATTATTTGGATTTTCTTATCAGTTT
>NW_025778867.1:0-66263 GCF_021130785.1 Homalodisca vitripennis | reverse complement strand
GCTATCTTGCTGAGGAAAGGGGTCGCAGCGTAACGGGCAAAATTCGGGATTGGACACGATCTTATTGAACTCTCTCAGAAGAGCCTCTTTGGTTTTAATTTCAGGTGGGTGCTATATTGCTCAGCACTGGGAGCCAAGGTGTTGGTGTTGCCATGAGGAGTTCCAGTATTGTCTCAATGGCACCTATTAAGAACGACATCGACCTCTCGCACTATGTGCACTATTAAGCCACACAGCGAGACAAATATTCAGCAGCGGAGTACCACAAGGGACAAAAGAGTGGTAGCGCAGTACTTTAGCGTTGGCTCCACAAGTTGATCCAGCAAGATGCTGTACTATATTAGCCCTTGTTTTCTAAAGCTTTGCTGCTGTCTTTTTGAAGGTGACTTTTAAAAGTGAGAGATCGGTCTAAGGTAACTCCCAGATACTGCGGATGTTCATTATGTTTCAATATTTGACACCATCCAAGAGTGTATATTTAACTTGTAGTTCGCCAGTCTGTTATTTAGGTGGAAACATGATACTTCAGTTTTATTAGGATTTGGATTTAGCTTCCTAGGCTTCTAAAATAATCTTGCGAGGACTGAAAGATCATCAGTGAGTGACTGTTCTGTTTTCTTTATGTCCATATATGTTGGTAGGCTAAGGCAATTTCATCCGCATAAATAAACTTTCTGGATAAACGTTGTTGGGATGTCGGCAGAAAGATTACACCGTTGAACTAACAAAGAGGAGCAAGTACTGTAGCCCTGTGGAAAGGCCGTTTTTAAGTTGCCTGGAGAACTTTCCTCACGGCCAAGGGCATACTTTTATAAGCCTGTCGCTAATCCATTGAATTAAGAAGCCGCAGAAGGAAAAGGGCAAGGAATTAGATTTAGAGCTTTACTAAAAGGCCGATCTTTTCTCCAGACAGTGTCGTAAGCTGCAGTAAGGTCTCATAAAAGGCTGTAGAGTGTGAGGTTTTTGCTCTCCTTCAAAAACCATTCTCCAATAAAAGTTGTTAGCGCAAAAAGCACCTGGTCACTCAGCAGTTACGACCAGGTCTAAAGCGCTTGATCTATAGGAATGCTGGCATTGAGAATGGGAAATATTTCTATTATAGATCAACCTCTTTCCAGCAGCTGTATAACACACACTCAACAGGGCTATGGGCCCTTATTGCTCTCAATACGCTCTGGGTCTTTGTTGTTCTTCAAAAACTGCGATTATTTTAGATTTTTTTAAATGCTGCAGGCAGGTTACCTGTAGCCAGTATTTTCGGTTGAAAACATGTAAGAGCCCAGTAATTTAACTTTGATTCCTGAGTACTTTAGGAATTCTGGGAAGACGTTATCGATACCGGCTGCCATTCCCAAACCTGACAGAGCGGAGATGGCCACTCAAATTTGTCATCATGTTCAAATATGCTCACGATATTTCCCAACGGAGCTTTGCCGATGCTTTTAAATAAATGGGTGGCGAACTGACTTGCGAAAAAGCAACAATACGCTTTGCTATTTGCACAGGAGTTTCGGATGTGACAAAGAACTGTTCGTCGAAGGGCTTGCCGGTTGGAAGAGCATTTCTCAAGAGGGACCAAGCTTTACGGGCTACTATGGGTGTAGGTTAAGATTTTCCATTGTGTAGTAACCCACTTTTCTATCTTGCTTTGTCAAGAGAATTGTAGCAGCGATCAGCTGTTTCTGTGTTCCCTGGTGTCATTGAACTCACTGTAAAGGTCTCCTCACTCTTGACTCCAAATGGCACATAGCTCTTTCGAAAATCTCCTCGTGGATGGAATGCACAGTTTAGCAGTAGCCAGGGGACTAGCTTTGTGAACCGGTCATAGTTTCTTATCGTGGGAGGGATGAAACTGATGCCATCATCAAGTCTAGATGTAAAGGCTTTCCAATCAGCTTTGTTAAAATTCCAGCGAGGCCGAGGGAAGGATTTCTTACAAGAGGAATCTTGATTCCGACTGACCTACGCACAGGCCTATGCTGAGAATGAGGAAAGGGCACCAAGTGGAACTTTTCCTCCCCAATTGCTAAAGGCTAAGAGAGCGGTCACAGAGTCAAAAACATAGGTCTGGAGTATAAAACCACCGACGCCCAGCGGGCTGAATAAAAAGTTGATAAGTACGTGGGCGTCTTTGGCATCATGTATTAATATATTAAGTTGTTATTTTCAGCCCATACCTAGTTAAACTCGTACCATTGTCGTCATTCCGATGAGTATCCCCCACGAGCGGAGCTGTGATGTATGTTCAAAGTCCCAATGTAAGGACGGGGTGTCAAATATGAAAGGGGTAAGATGTGTCAGGACCATGTGTCTTAGGTGGTTTGTAGACATTTACTATAGTTGTTTCTGACACTTTCACCACCAGTACAAAAATATCGTCATCACTGGTTTCTTGTAAATGGGGAGGACATCATCGGATGCCCTGCCTAACATAAGTTGCCACTCGCATTTTTCTGTGGCTCAATGGCTTCTACAAGTGTATATCCAGGGATATTGCCTCTTGCCACAGGTGTTAGAATTCTCAATGTGGGATGTCTCCTGGAGTGCTAGGACATCGACGTTGTTCTTTATCATAATTTTGCTTAGGCACTCACATTTAGATTCTGCTCAGACCTCCGGCGGTTAATTATAAACATATATTTAAAATAGAGCCAATATTTAAAAAATCAGTATTTGTTTGGCCCTGAGAAGGACCGTTTTGTTTGGTCTTCGATAGCATGCCATAATCTGGGAGATCACAAGAGTGACGGTCCAGCTACCAAAAATTGCTGTTCGTTCTAGCGTTTACCCGGGAGCACGGTTGTGTAGCAAGCTACGGACGCGAACAACTTCACCCCCCAGGTAGGGTAGGTAAGGTACCTTTCTGTTGTTCTTGTCTTGGTGTAACTTCCTGGATATCAAAAATTATTAATTCAAATTCCAATGATAATGACTAATATCCTTTTAACTTTTAAATAGTGTTTTTGTGAGACAGTCATGGCCGGCCGAAACGAGGTTGGACTGCAGTGATCTCACGTGTTGAACGCCACGCATGGTGTTTTGTGCAGACTATAAGCATTTGCAATCTAAACGGGGATTAGTTTGAACTTACTTCCAGCGATATTTTACTATCACTTTGTTCTTTATACAAAGAGGACATTGCATTCCTTATTTTCAAGATATATTTATATTTTGGAAATGCGGCCTTAGTTTTGGGTCTCTGGGGGGTTTGTTTGATGGAGTTATGTGAAAGTTTCCTTAAGTGCTACAATTTATTAATGTTATAATACACTGGCTCATAGAAACGATAACTGACTCCCCCTCCCAAAAAAAAGCCTAAAAAAATAGGATTTATTGTAAAAATTGTATCTGTATAAATATCCTTGGCTAACATTTGTTGGCAATTTCATTCCAAATATAACAATCATTTTAACTTTTAAAATACTCTACAATATGGTTATTTATGGTCCAGGATAAAAAATTTAAAAAGTGTTCTGGAATGCTTGTAAACTTTTTGTAATTAAACAAATTTTTTGGTATTTCAAACGGTTTTGAGATATTGATTACATGAACTAAAAATGTATAAGAAATAATTATTTTTTTAATATTTCTGTTAGTCTCAAAAAAGTACTTACTTCTTCCCCACTGCACTAGAAGGACTATTGTTATAATTGCTCCTTTATTGTGTTATAGTAATATCAGATTTGTCTGTCAGAGTGGTCAATGTTTATTCCTAAAAAACATGAAACTTTTTTCTAAAGGCTTGATTATATTTGACTCGTTTTAATTAAATAACTCTAAATAAAATTAGTGTTGAGATAGCTTGCAAAATAAACGGTTTGATTCATATTATTGTATGGATGACGGCATCTATAAACCCAAAGGTGAAAATCAATACACTATTTCTATCAATTTGGTGGGAATGGGCTCTTTGCTATCACCTTAGCCATTATCCTATAATCATTTTGTCTGAATCAAGGCATGATACCTCTATAACAAATTGCTACTTTAACTTTGTATGTTAATGTGAGCTGCCTCAATTTTGTCTAACACACCCGACTATCCAGAGGTGGACGGAGGAAGGAGCACCGGTGAGCGCTAGTGCGAGATATGGGTCACGAACACAAAACGTAGAGGACAGAATAGCGTTACCGGGGCAAGGACACTGAGTGTACAGTGTCCTCACTCAGCCCTGGACACTCCTACACATTCCTGCTCCGAGCCAACAACAGAGTAGGGGTCGTGAGAGTAAAACTTTGTTTTGTAATTGATTTTTGGCTATCAAACATCGTAAACATTTTTATTGCTCACGTATTTTTATGCTGATGGCTGTGTCATGAGAAAGCTTACCATTATCTAAAAAATATCAGTACCAAAAATTAGCATAATAGAATTTTACATCTAGAATATTAATTTTTCATTACAAACCATTTTATTGTTTTATGTTCAAACACTAAAAGACAAACAACACCCTTACATAGTTTCAAAACCCAAAAAATACTAATTCTGAAAAAGTTTTGATTTGTGGTTTTACATAATAAATAATTTTATTTTCTTTAGATAAATAAATATGAACTACTTTTGACTTGATAAAAATGTTTAAATAGTTTCAATGGTGTGAATAAAAATAAATGAGATGTACATTTCTCAAACCAATTTAATGAGTGATTTGTTTTTTAGGCAGGGGCATGGTTCAGAGCCGTTGGAGGTGCGCAGTGGAACGCCCCCACCAGACACCCCTGGCCGCGCCCCAGTGTACCCCCGCCCTGTTATGTGGTGTCGTGCTGCTGGCCCGAGCCCCGCTGTAACGGGGGCCTCCATTACTGACTACCGCCTGGAGATGGGGGCATGGGACCACTCCTGCCTTCACCACTGTCTACCAGGGTGCTCAAACTAGCTGTGATGTGCGGTCCATTCCTCCTGGCCTCCCTCTGTGCTGTTTCAGGCTTCAGGTCAGTCTGGTCTACCAATATAACAAACAGTATTTTATTGTCCTGCATTGTTATTTGGAAATAGTAACATATCCTCTAAAAAAATATTTGAGTCATGATTTCCTCTTACAGTAACACGGGGCGGGGGGATGGGTAAAAGGGATGGTTGGGTGAGGATAGTGCCTTTCTAGAATAGATTTTGCAAACAACAAAGGAATTGATTAGGAAGCATCAAAACTTTTCCAAATGTAATGTCCATAATAATATTGAATAAATTTTATAATAATTACAGTTGTAATGTGGCGGGGTGGAGCGACTTCTCGCCTGTGACGTCGCTGGTGTTCCCCCCCAGCAGTGCCCGGCCCACCGCCCGCTCCCCGCTATACCGCCACCCCCAACAGTCTCAAGCTCAGCTGGGGCAGTGCCCCTGGACCATGGCTCCCCAGTACACATTAATTGTGTCGAGGTAGCCGACCGCTTTCCATCGTCACCGAGGAAACAATCCTGTGTAGTCGACAACCTGGCTCCAGCCACAAACATACAAGTGAGTTCTTTTTTTTTTTTTTCACTCATAAAATAATGACCTTTTTGTATAAAACAAAAGGTATTTCAAGTCTTTTCTGTTCTTGTTCAAATCAATGCACAATTAATTCATTGAAAGTAAATAACAAAAGTCTATACTTTGAAGTTTATTTTTGGCAATGCTGTAAAAGATTATTGATTGTTAGGTATTGAAGTATTCTGAATATTACTTGTTTATCAAATCACTTTGAAAAAATTGATATGAGTGATATTGGTCCAGTAATTTTATGCTAAATTTGGTGTTTCTATGTTTACATGTTTTATTGATTTTTAACACATTTATGCTGCTTCTGGAACATGCTCAAGGACAATATAATTTATTGCTTATCTCCTAGTGAGTTATCAGTTTTTTGTTGTTGTTTCAAATGTGTAATAATTTAGAGAATATCCCAACACATCCTACTATGAGTTTTCATTTTTAAGGAGCTGATAATTTTATTTTTATATCATGGCTAGTTAGTAGCTTTTAAAAAGTATTGAAATATTCATAATTCTTGCTTTGTTGTCCACTTTTTTTGATGGTGTTTACAATATTAAATAATGTGTTAAGACCTGTTTTCTTGGGATCTGCAATATTTTTTTTTTTTTTTTTTTTTTGCTTCCAGGAGTGGGTTTTCTATTGTTTGCTTCCTTTCAGTATTTATCACATTCCAGGGAACCTTTTTTTTCATTATCAGCTTCAGATATTTGTAACGTTTTGGTGATTTATCTCCACAGGAATTGGAAGTGAAGGACCCTATAACTTTCCCTCAACACAACAGAAAATCCTTTGTGTTCTTCTAAGGAATAAAATATATTTATTTTGAATTAATTTTGGCATACTGAAATTATTTATACATAATGTTCCTAATAATAAGTAAATAAAACATGTTTTTCATGTATTTACTAATTTAAAATACACTTTTAAAATATTTACTAAAAATTTCATTAAAATATCTTGCAGATCCTCTTTTTAAATAAGTGATCTATCTACTGCTAGAGAGATAGAATTGGTCGGGATGGGATAGAATTGGAATTGGTCCAAATAAGAAGTAGTTAATCTTCATGACGTGATGGTTTTTCAGGGTGCGGTTGAAGGCTGTGAACAGTGTTGGTGCTGGACCATTGTTGCTGCAGTGGAAAGCCAGCACCCTCCCCCTTCCTCCCGCTTCACCTGCTCTCTTGCCCCAATGCTGGACACAACTATCTCAAACTGAAGTGGGGTGATGGCAAGAACCCCCAGTTCACACAGTACACTGTGCAGATGGAAAACCCCCAGGCTTGCCGAGGTGAGTTGAAGTAGATTGAAATACTATACTGCAAGTTGAAGTTGAGATTATAAAATAACTCTACGATATTGATTGGTTCCCAGAGTTTAGTGATACTTTTTTATTCTTTGGCACATTATTACACAACCTTAAATTCAGATGTCAATGAAGAACTGCTAATTTTAGCAAAACAAGTGCTCATTCAAGCTGTTCCATAGAATAGTCTTTCTTATTAAAAGTGTAGTAATCAATTTAGTTTGTCTTCTCTTTATTTGTAGCTATCACATTAATTATTGGGGTAATTTTTGTGTACCATTATTACTTGTACACATACATTCATATTTAACTTATTATTTAAAATAATTAAAATACCATCATTCCTCTATTTTATTTACTGAATATTTATTTGTTCTTTGATTGTTGTTTTGTAGTATTTATTTTGTAAAACTTATTATTAATTCTCTGTTACTGTTATTGATATATTATTTAACTACCACATTTTGACGTTTAAATGCACTGGTGGCCATCTTGAGTTTTGCTATAACAGTTTTGAACTATTTCTTTCTCACAGAATTGTGTGAGTTTCCATAAAGGTTTATCTTTTACTCGTCTAAAATTATTTTTATATTTGTGATAAAATTTCTTTTGTTCAACCAAAATATTTTCAAAATATGTTTTAAATTAAGATGCTTGACTATAAAAATATCTATTCACATTTTACAACACTCAGAAGGCAGTTAAACTGCTAAGTTATGTAATACAGGTATTATATACTTCAGACATAACTTTAACCCATTGTGGATATCTCGTCATTGCAGTGGCTGGGCCTTACTCAGTTCGTCACAGCGTACTGTTACACACAGATCATACACACAAAGGCATATCACACTAGTGTTATGTTCAAGGTGAATAGCGCTTAGTTCAGCTTATAATATTATCTGTGTATTAGTTCTATTTGTATTCATATATACATGAACATTTATTTAAGTTTACAACATAAAGGTACAAGTTTAAAATTTATTTAATTTTAAAAGGTATTTTTGAGTAGACTGGGAAGTGGTGCTACTCGGACTTTACGCTTCAGCCGCTGTACCGTGACGAAAAATTTGTATCTGATTAGCCACGTACGCTCATACAACTTTATCCGCAACAGGTTAAATAGTGCAGTTTGAAAACCCACAAAGTATTATTAGTTATAGTTGTAAAAGTTGATTGAATATTAAAAACATTGTTCTACTGCACTAAAATCAAGAGTAACATGTCTGTAAGATTATCTCTAAATGGTGTTTGCCTGCAGGAATGGGACTACAGGTGGTGTACCAAGGAAACAAGTCACTGTTGTAAGGTGAACAGGTTACAGGAGCAGACAGTGTACAGGTTCTGTATATCAGCTGCCAACGATGCCGGGCAGGGACCAGATTCGTCCTTCTATGAGTTCTCCACAACTATCGCTCCTCCACCATCTCTAAAAGGTAATCTAAAAAACTGATAGCATTTTCCCCAGTTATCGTCTCTGTATACAGTTACTGAAAAAAACAATGTTGCTGTACTGTACCCCATCATCTAAAATTATTACAACAAAGCTATTTAAGTAACCACATAACAGCTTTTGACTAATTAAGTTTTTTTTTTCAAAACAAAAAGCTGACAAGCTCTCGTAACAGACAAGTTACCTCCTCATAGTCCAGGACCAGAGAACCAGTTTGTGCTGTATAAGCACACAAAAAAATAGATTAATTTTTTTTCTAAGAACGAAATTGATCACCAGCCATGCTTATTTTAGTAAAGGTTGAAATGGAAGGGTACCAAAAGGGTTTAAAAATATTAAATGACAATTTTTTTCTAAGTTTATATTTTTCCTAGTTTGGTTCACTTAAATCTTCCATTAGACACTTAAATAACAGTTAAGTTATATCAATGTCAGATAACGTGTCGGAAAGTTACCACTTTAACCCTTAGCGAGCCACAAATAAATAACCAAAACTACTCCTAAGAGCCATACACCTTAAAAATAAAAAAAATTCGCACATACCCAAAACCAAGTTTTTTTAATAATTCTTATAACGTAAACAGATAAAAAAAAACGACAAAATATTTTTTTTTCACTTTTTATTGTTAATTTACAGCCAAAAAATGGTAAAAATCATAATTTCACTGAAAAAATTTAATTTTCACATTCTATGTGTTCACATATAAAATTAACAATAGTTGAACACAATTATTGTTATATTTTACAAAAAACAAGCATATAGTAATTTTGTATTTAGAGAAAATATAAAGAATATAGTAAAAAATTTATATATAAACAAATTAAATAAAAATCAATGAACTAAAAAAAAAACTTGACAATAAAGCCCTACATCAAAATAATAATACATAAACTACACTGCAAATTGATTAAAAATATTGATTAACATTAAAATTGAAAAGATAAATACGCGGATCGAAAAATGGAAAGGCGAATAAACATCTAACCTTACGCAAGGCTACAGGCGGGGACTGAGCGCCAATCAGTAGACGTGCGTTGGCTCTGTGGGAGACTATGAACATCTGGCCGCCCACTATTTTGTCGAACAAGAGCCGTTCAAAATAGACACGAACGATTGTCTCTTATTTAGATAAACCTTGTTTGACAGTTTTTACTAAGTTTGTTACCCAGAAATGCTTTTAAATAATAATATTAAAATAGAAAATTGATTTTGCGTCAGTGGACGTCGTTGGCTTTTAGCGTTAGTTTAGGCATGACGTCTAGTAACGTCATTGGCTCGGTAAGGGTTAAGGATCCTGCTGTATATGGTTAGTTAACACTGACTCAAAATTTAAATACTTATTATTATTATTGTTGTTGTTATGGTCTGACCCATTTTTACTTTATGAAATATTAACTTTAACATCATGTTGTACAGTAAAAAAGTAATTTAAAAAAATAGTTATGCAATTATTTTGACAAGTTTTAAGATTAGGGTTTTAGAATATTGTGACATGTTGCAGCACCTCGAGTGTCAGAAGTCAGCACCAAGGGATGTTCAGTAGAATGGCCACCCTGCAAGCCTCTGGCCTCAGATCCTGTGCTGTACTGCCTGCAGCTATCCAGGCTACGTGACCAGATCTACAAGCAGGTCAGCCATTACACTTAATTTATTCTAGGATTTTCTTATAAATGGTGTTTAAATCTTAAAATCTTTTAGACAATCCCTTTCTCTATTAATTTCTTTACTCATTTAAACAATGAAGGGCTCAGATTGATCATATCAATAGTACAAGTAATTTGAGAGTTTTTATTTTATCTCCACCTATAAAAGACTTAAGACCTATAAGACTTTTAATACACGCTGTTAGTGTAAAGTTCACGTGGACTATTGTGGTGGTCAGCATGATAATGGCGAGGGAAGTGGAAGAATTATGTGGCTCCCAGAATCAAAGTGTTTATTTTTAGATTTACCCTCATTAGTAAGCTTGACGAGGTATCTGTTGTAGGTGTACCGAGGAGGTGACACCAAGGACCCAACTACATGACCTGGAACCTGGCGCAGACTACTGTGTGAGAGTGTGTGCAGTGCGTCAGACGGGGGTGGGAGAACTGGCTGGAGCGTTCTCGCCCACTGCCACCTTCGCCACACCTGCCCCACACTCTACCCCCACCCACACTACCAAGTCTCTCACCAAGTACAGGTCAGTATGAATCTTAACACAGAAATATACCGTAGTTTCTTGACCGACAGAGAATTTCAATTTGTTGATGCACTTGTGATATTGTTTACCTCTAGTATAATTTAAATTTTGTTTTCATCCCACCTGATCAGTTATAGAAAATTGCAAGTTTATTTGATACGAGAAAGTATTTTGAAGACTGAACTCCAAACTCATCAGTTATCAGTCTGTCATGTTAACTATTGATCCAAGAAAGCACTCAGATTGCATGACTTTTTGTTTATTACCTTAATTTCTTTATGTGTTCTCTACACAAAGGCAAAGTTGCTTTGAACTTAACTCCATGTACTCATTTAATATTTACATTCTTAAGTTGTCTTATTACTACAAAGACAACTATCATGGTTTGTGTTATCATGGTACAAAGGTCCTAAGCAACATGTCCTGGTACAATGAGATGCTAGTACATGTGATTGCAGGTGCTGCCTACGGAGACACTGGTGAAGGGGATAGGTTTAAATTTCACGTGGCAAAGGAAGAAACTAAATTCTCCTGATGTGATATTGCTAATTTTTTAGTATAGAAAAATATTCAATATTTATAAATGTGTAATATTTATCTTTTACTTTATTTTTGTTTGTTCATTTATTGCAAACTTCTGATCTTGACTTTCAATTATTTTAATTATTTACCATCACAAACTCAATTTTGATTTCTGGGAGTATATTACATGTTAATGCCTAAATACAACATGATACATTTTTATACTAAAAAAACAACAATAGGAAAGGAGAAATTTTCTTCCTTCATTTGGAAGAAAAAGGAAAAAACCAACACTAACCAACTACCAACCCCATTGTCATCATCACAGGCTGGGCCATTTTTCTAGGAGAGATCGATCTCCTATATTTATTAAAATAACAAAACTACATAAAATTGTAAGTACCAAACTGTATATAAATGCTATTGTTTTAAGGATGGAACACTTCTTTTGCGCATTATACAATAGCATCAAATGACACATAGAATAAATCTTTATAACAAAATAAGACAAAACTTAAGTTACATAATAATAATTAATCATCATAACTTGGACTATTTTAACATTTTTACTTGTAGTATTTTAATTTTGTTTGCTGTCATTTATTGATAAACATCACTTTAGATTTACACAAATAGAACTTTGAAACAGATTTCTTTTTTAAGTCTCAAATATAGTTGGATTACTAAGAATCATATTTATAGCAGTGGAAAAATAAATAAATAAAAAAAACAGCATTTATCTAATAATGTAGGTCCAAAAAAGAAAAACTGATTGCAGAGTTAACGACAGTCAATATCTGTCCACTACAAGATTTTCTTTGTCTCTCGTATTGTAATTGTGTCCAAGAAATGAAAACATATTTATTTTGAAAGGCAACAATTACTGTGTGTTAAACTAGCAAGCAGGGCAAGAGTGAATGTGCAACTTGATTGAAAGAGCTTGTCATAACTGTCCCGCTCGTACAATCCCCAGACGATCCTCATTGCCCTCTTCTGGATGCAGAAAATTCTTTTAAAGAAATTTGCACTACAGAAGCTCCAGAAAATAAATACAGTAACTAATCTTTGGACTCAAAACAAGCCATTGTAACCCAGTCTGAGTCTCCCTAGAGGCAAAAGGTTGCTGTTGAGATGTTTAACCTCAATATGTTATACAATATGTTTAACCTACATGTTTAGATGAGAATCCCATTTTAGATTGAAATCTAAATGAACCCCTTGAAAAAATAGTACAGAATGACCTGTTATGGGTGAGAGTGTTCAAAGTAAAGTAATTTCAACATATTTAGAAGTTTTTGGGAGTGAAATTCTATGAAATTAGTTTTTGAGATATTAAGAACAGTTTATTTGTTTTGAACCACTCCCGGAGGTGGGACGAAATTAAGTCAAAAGTGGAGGGCTAGGTATTGGGATAAACTGATGTCATCTGCAAAGAAGGTTACGGAAAACTAGGTATTGGGATAAACTGATGTCATCTGCAAAGAAGGTTACGGAAAGTGCTTCATTATTATATTGTGTTATAAATAAAATTATGAAGGTCATTTATATAAAGTAGAAAACAAAAGTTGTCCCAAACCCCTGAGCACTGAGGTACGCCTGTCTCAAATACTGAAAAAATCTGATTGATAATGTTGCCATTGTTGTGGACTTCCAATGCACTGGATACTGCCAATCAAATTAAGATTTTAAAACCAGTCTGGGTTATTCCCCTAATACCATTTTGTTAAAGCTTCGTTAGCAATATATTATGATCAACTACATCAAAAGCCGTACTTTGTCAAAAAAATAAACCATATGTGTATTCACCAGAATCCATGGAGGACAGGATATCTTTCAAGGAGAAGGCTATGGCAGATGAGTTATTGAAATCGGGTGTTGACATTTTTGTTCTCATAATATAGAAATCACAATAAAAACATTACATTAATCTCTACCAATATTTGTCCCCCAAAAATTAATCATTCATAAGAGATTCAGCTTCAATAACAAAACTTTAAAAAATTTTAAGAAGTGCACCAAACATCTTTATAAAATTTTACTTCTGATAAATTGTATTGATCAATACAACTTCTGTTTCTTTTATCAATATGGCCACTGTTACTTCTGTTAGCTATAATTGCTCTTTCCATTTGTTATGGGATCTACTCTTGTGACGTGTTTATCTGTTTGCAGGCCACAACGCACAAGCCGCTAACGGACAACCCAGTGGGCACTGATACTCCTGGTAGCTTTTGCCATACTTGCGTTTCTCTTTGCGTTCATCGTGCAGCTCTTCATGTACTAGCCCCCTCTCTCTTCACTCTGCTCCATGTAATTTATTTCTGATTGTCACGTTTAACTGTAGGATTTGGGATAACATCTGACTGTACGTGATTGGTAGTCTTCCACATAACCCCAGGCAGCTTTTTGTATTGTGCACTTTCTGTACACTTTTTTTCCAATTTTTTGTTCTGATGCCTGGCTGTTTTGTAAATTGTTAAATATACCAATGTTTGTTTTTTTTATTTAAATGTTGATGCGGAGGTCTCGAGATGTCTGCTGGTGCTATTCCATGTTTTGTCCGCTACAGTTGGCTCCACTGGCAGTTCTGAACATTGTCTCTGCTGCTATAAGTGTTAACATTACTACATGTGAATGTGACTGTTGTATTTAGCTTGACTGATTCTGTTCTCGGCAGTGTGTGCTTTTGTAATTTTGTTAATTTATTGTAGTATTTAATTATATCAATTAATGAATGTGCTAACCCTAATTAAATTCCAATAAAATAATGTTTTAATTTTACAACTAAATAAGTACTGTAATTGTCACTATAAAATAATCATGAGAATGATAGTTGCTTGAAGTATTTATTTCTCATATCACCTTTATTATTCTCAGTTGCCCTTTATAAAACGTTTCTATGTAACAGTTCGATTACAGATAGTTTCATAAATTCCTTTTATACAGCATTTCCAAGTCATGAAATTATTTATAATTGAACAGCACAAATTGTCTAAGAAAAAGTTTATAATGGTAACTGCAGTAATTAACAAAACAAGTGACAAAAATGAAAAACTGCTAGTAAATTATGTGTTTTTTAACTATTTATAAATTATAGCAAATGGTATTGTTTCGTATGCATGATATCAGATGTTTATATATTATTGTTTTGATTATATATCAAATAAATACTATAAATTGTTTATTTTATTATATGTGCATACTTTGTAGCCAGTTTAATTTTTATTTATTTTCTAAATGTTGTATTAAATATTATTGTAAATAAAACCAAAACACCAATGATATTTTAATTTGATGTGAACATGTATTATGGACTGTATACTGTGTGTGTATCGCTCAACCACAAGTATGTAGCTTTTACTACAATTGCAGTAATTTAATTATTCGGTGCTATTGTTGGCCTAAATGTTCAGAGCTGCCGAAATGTGTGCATTATTATAATTATTTATCGTTGTTTAAGAGAAAAGGGTCTAAAGTGCGAATGGAAGTAAGCCTTAAAGAGGTGCAATACTATATAGTTACCGATCTTCCGCAGCACTACTTCGGGGTGTGGAGCGAGACTTGTACTGGACACGCCCCGTGTCCATCCATTCCTGTAAAAATAGATTAAATTAAAACTATATTCACTATGGTATTTTGAGTGTTGTTATTGGTGCATTTTTATTTTTTCCAAGGTGTAATAAAATGAATTATTATTGTTACTGTTGTAATTATAATAACAGTTAATAAAGCAAGGTTTATTTATCATTGCTGTTATTATAAAGCAGGTAAATGACAAGAGATATATTATAAATATTCTACTAGATATATGAAAAAGTTATTACAAATAAATAAATATATATATATAAATACATATAAAATAGTGATATGTTATATTTTATGTATGTGGATCATCACAATGAATACAATTTCCACTAAAACCGAAAACGTGGTATTATTTCAAATGGTACCTGGTGTTTTTTATACTTTCTTGTTAAATCGAGGCCACCTTTTCACAGGGAACTGCACACTTATGTAAGTCATAGACTTTTTTAAGGTTAGGACATTTCTATGTGTGGATTATTTATTACCATATATCTGGCATTGGATGTTTTTACATACGCTCTCTTTTCCTGTTTCAGATATATGACCTGAATCAATGTAGAGTTGATACATATATTAAAGTCACAATGCTTTGTGGAAAATTGGCCTTTCTTTAATAAGAAAGTACAGGGACTTCCTTTTCCTCTCCTTAGTTGTAATGGACATTAGCACCAGTTGGACAGAATTGATTATCAGAGCCAAGCCATACAAATAAATAAAGGTTGAATATGAATATGAAACTAATAATATGAAAGGAAGAAATAATTAATATGAGGTTGAAATATTTTAAAATTAAACAAATTATTGCGAGTTTTTACACTGGATGAATTTAATATATATATTTGAACTGAAAAAAATTTGATTGTGTTGTTTCAATTATTACTTTTTTATGACTATTATAGTCATGGGTAATTGATCCTGATTTAGAGAGTTCAGTATTTTTAACTACATACCTTATAACCTCATTTACATACAGACTGTCATTTACTATAAACCTAGGAAAGCAAGTTTGACTGATTCGATTCGGTCTTTAGATCCATTAATGTTCTGTATTGTTTTTAGTGTTCCAAAATATACTTAGTTGTTTTTAGTTGTAAAATTAATTGAGATGGTCAATCATCCCCCTAAGGCCACTTATTATCCGAAAAAAATTATAATTGTCGAGAATAAACTAGAAAAATTTTAAAAAAGTTTATTGTTTGTACATAGCACGTTCAGCTAATAAAACGTAATAATAACTTTAATGTAATTTAAAAAAGCAAGAAATCACAATAATTTTTGTGAGCCAAAAATGAGGTTTTGCATGCTTGTGTATGCTTTTGGCTATTCAATTCACACACCACTGGCTGGGTAGAAGACAATGTGTGATTCTGGTGGGTGGAGACAGAGTGGCAGTAAATGTCCATGTCTAGTTTATTTTGGAAAAGAAGAGGGAGCTTTCTGTAGATTTCAGAATCAGAAAAATAGATCTTTGGATCTGGTATCTAGAATTAGGTTGAGAGTGCATACAGTGAAACAATGTTCATATACAACATCACACCTGTAATTAAAGCCATCATATTAGTGGTTGGCAAAAGCTTGCTTTGAGATGTTACAACAGGTGCTGGAAGTACTGAACCTATTTCTGTATGTACACAGAAAAATGGAGAAAATTTCAGAGCACTTTTGAGATTTAGGAAGAGATTATTAGTTGACAAGTTGGATGGATATTGAAAAATCAAATTTCTATTGTCTTTGTTACAAAATGGAATCATTTTGTCTAATATTGTTACATAAATAGTAACAGTATTTGTGTGTTCGCTTTGTTGCTATGGAAAATGGAAACACTATATAAGGAGCACAATTTGTAGTTGAGTACTGACTGAGCTACCAGGCAAAGCCTTAGCACTAAAAAATTACTAACAGTTATGAGTTAAACTTGATTAGCTTAAAAAGAAATGACTTCGATGAGGGATCAGCTATATCTGGTCAAAACGGTGAATACAAATTTGTACAAAACAAGCATCCGAGTATGCTTTGTATATCTACCACGAGGCTTGCTCCTTAAATTTACTCATAATGTAACAATTTCTTGTCAAAATATTTTAGGAATAAACTATTTTTGTTTAATTTCCAGTGTAATTTGTTTTCTGTTCAGAATACTGTATAACAACACTCATACACCAGACAGAACCATTCTGAGTTCTGACGTCAACCTAGGTTAAGCCATATAACAGTACATGGACATGATCATAATCAACTGAGCTGTCCATGTGGTGACCTTGGACTTGTGCTCAAACCGCCATAAGGGGCAAATGTCCTATTCAAGTAATTTTGTTAATTAGGCATAATGTCACTTATAGTAGAATTGCACCATTAGCCATTCGACCAACTGTATGAACCAAACATAACCTACAGTTCTTCTTGTTCTGATCATGATCAATATTGCTATGACTCATCATTAGGGTAAACGTAACTTGTCTCATGACGGTCTAAACTAAGCTGGTCTAGACTGCACTATTAACAATTTTGTACTGTAGTATGCCAACAACTGTAAATTTAGAACGTGTAAATAATTTTATTAATAATAGCATTGATTTGATGATCGATATGCTCAACATTTATCAGCAGCTTGTTACCTACAGTAACAAAGGACAGTGGAAACTATTTTGATGATGAAGAATCAGAAGACGTCATGATTCATTCTGATGCCTAGGTGCAGTTAGACTGACTGATGATTTATTTAAAGCGACAGTCTGACTAAACAAAAATTATGTCTTGAAATAACATACTTATACTTTTATACTACAAAGTAAAAATTTCTTGTTTATTTCCTTTATAATTATCCCTATAAATAAAATTAAAATTGGCTCTTTTTACTGTTATATTTGTAACAAATACATTCTTGAATATCTAAATTCTACTGTTTTTACTGTATTCTCGGTTTATCCGTATTACTTCCAGTCTTAATCAATCCGGATGAAAATACTACACATTTTCAATACCCCAAAAGTCAGACTATTATTAATGATCTTCATGACATTGCAACTATATCCCAGACTATAACCTTGAACTACTGCTAAACAAAATACCTTTGTAATGAACTCTAATAAAACAATCAAATTTATTGGCCATCCCACCAACTGTAGGCATCTGATGGCTTTATTACACACAAAAAATAGTTAAGATGCTATGATTAAAAAAATATTGTTTCCAGACATAACACCCTTTGTATGGAATAAAAGTGTGGAGAAGCATTAATGAAAATAAAATACTGTGGTATAACCCTTTCTGTTCCAATTATACTGATTATGACGTACTCTTTATCTGACAATATGATGCGATTACTGAATTCAGAGCTCTTTGTTTATTGAGAAATTAAGACAAAGGTGAGTAAAAATCAATTTAGAATGAGAGTGCCATGTAATTTGGCAGAGCGATCAAGAATGTCCTCGTACTTTGGATCTGAGCTAGAGATAGTGAAGGTTCAAATCCTGTCTGTGACCTTGACACATTTTATCAGTACCCTCACCCTTGTGTGTATCGACTCTCCACCTTATTCTGTTTGATAATATTCTTACACAGACCAGTGGCCCATAAGGATGGACAGAACAAGACTTAAAAGGGGATTGGCCTCTCTTTTTTATACAAACAGGGGTGCTGAAAAGTCTTGAAACGCCTAATATCTTCTGTACTCATAAGCGTACAAAAAAAATAAAACTTTGTACAGTGACATAAGTATAAAATTTAACTTCTTGATGCTCTCAGTAGCTTTTTCACCACCTCAGGGGCATGGCCCTTAACCCATATATGCCCAAGTTTTTTTTAGGTTTAAAAATTAAATTTTACCCATTTATTTGTATTAGTATATCTTAAAAATGAACCAGAAAAATAAATTATAAAATTCTTACATTCATGGATTTTCCATAATTGACCGCCCCAAAAATGGGGCGTTTGGGCATGTAAGGGGTCATATCCTATCGTAAGCCTAATACTAATTATTTTTGTATTTTTGGAAACGCATACATAGAAACAAACATGTAATACCCAAATATATTGTTTTATTCTAATATTACATGATTTAAAAATAATAATTGAAATAAATCTTATTTTTAAAACTAACATATATTTTTGAAAATACATAATTATGACAGATTTTTCAGAATGAATTTTTTTCTACTGGGAATGAAACTTAACAAAACAATTGGCGTGGCATCCTACTGAACATTTCTGACATTTCTTGGTGGTATTCTTGTGGCATTCAGCGCAGCGTATTTGAGTGGTATTTGAGACAATCAAATGGCCGATGCCATCCAAGCGTAAGCCATCTGGAACACGGGTCCTCGACTTCTTAGATGGTCTTCCAACTGATGGACGGTCTACATTTCTTCTCAGATACACTTGAACTACTTCTCTAATAAACCCAAGAAAGTCGAAAGCATCTTTACTTTTGCCGGCTGGGCTTAGCTTATACAACTGAAAGGCGTTGTTCATGCTGCAACTAAGTGGGAATAAGATAAGTTGCCAATACCACTTCTTCATCCTTATGGTTGGTTTGTAGGCTAAGACATTTTGATCAAGCCTATCAACTCCCCCCATGTATAAATTGTACAATCCAACACACAGTGGTTGCTTGACACTAATTCTTCTTTTCTCCTGCTGTGACCAGCGGTTGCATGAACCCATGGGAGATACTCCAGCACGATTTGATGCAAGTGTGACAACACTATTATCATTGAATCTGACAAGAGTAGTTCCTGACTTTCTGTCACTTAATTGCTCAAAGCTTCCTCTCTTTAGTTTTTTAAATAATTTGTGGTCAGTTAACGGAGCCTTCTCGATTATGTCAACTCTAATTGTGCCAGTACAATCATGCCCATTTTCCTTGAGTTCTTCTAAAAGAGGCAGTGATGTAAAGTAATTATCTACAAACAGGCTATATGTACTGTCAGAGGGAAGTCTTTTGACCAGGTCCATTACCACTGACCCTCCACAACCTAAATGTGGATGGGTGTTGCCTGTAGATGCACCCTGGTAAGGTTCACCTTGAATAATGTAGCCTAAACGTGTACACATCGACCAAACTTTAAAACCAAACCTTATTGGTTTATTATGTATGTGCTGTTTTGCACCATGCCTCCCAAAATACCTTACCATTGACTTCATCAATGCTAACGTACGCGTCTCTAGGAAAATATTTTAACCACTTTTCGTTTAAGTATTTCCAAAGAGGTCGGATCTTGGTATATTTGTCTGTAACGTCAAGATGGTTATTGTCTGCAACATGAAAATAACGAAGGATTTCTTCAAATCTGGTCCGAGACATAGCTGCTGCTACACCTGGGTGATGCGTGTCTGCACCTGTTGTCCCAGTAGAGACGATTTCTGGCAACAGAGCAGTATCCACTCAATAAAAGAATACCAGTAAAAAGACGTATTTCATGGGATGTTACATTAAAAGTATGATGGCCTTTGAACATTGCGTACTTCTTTGATACCTGAACTATCAAATCAATTAGTTGGTCATCATAAAATAATTCAAAAAACTCTGTTGGTGTTCGATCAACATTAATGAAATCTGGCATCTCCCATTCATGTTCAGGCTTTTGAACTATGTCTACTTGTTCCCATTTACGTGTAGGTAAAGATCCTTTCTTAGCTTTTTTTATTCATTTGCTCAGAATGGGTCTTTTTCAAACATGGTTGTGTTTTAGAACTAACCTTCTTTGAGGAGTTTTTACATTTCCTATCAATCAAAACCGTTATTACTAATATTAACTTGATCATTAGCTTCATCAATGACACTTGTCTGAGAGGGACTAGTGTCTAAAAGATCGCTGGAAGTGGAAGGTTTTTCTATTAGGTCTACTCTTATATGGATTATTTACAATGATATCTGGATCTCCAAAAGATATGTGATCAAGTCCATCAGAGGTAAGAGTTGTAGCTTGCAGTTGAGCCGACGCTCTCAGCTGGTTACCTGTTAATCGATTTATGTCGTCTTCCTCCTCATTAGCACTATCTTCATCACTTTACAAAAAGTTTTTCAGGTGGCTCAGTGTACACTGTAGCAGTAAGTAGAGTATCTGTATTTCCTTCCAGAATCTGCAGTATATCTTCATCAACGGTGTATCTGGAATAAATAGATGACATAAGTATTTCTCAAAGTAAATCCGACTTAACAAATTTGTTTTTACTAATAACAGTTGGAAATAGAATTGTATTACCTATTGTGTGTAAAAGATAACTGAACTCAAATGTACTTTGGCTTGACTATGCTATGTACCTGCTATGCCCACCGCCCCAATTTTGGGGCAGTAGGAAAAGTGAGGTTATGTTTACTCTGTGACTGAATAAGTAAGTTTATGATTATTTTTCACTAAAGTAATATACAAACAATAAATCCAACTGTAAAATAACTTCTACTTATGTGTCAGCAAAAACACATGAGGCTTCTGCAGAGGTGTAAACACACACTGTTGCAATCACTACTAACAACTGAACATGTAAGAAACACAAAAAGTCCCTTTACAAACAAAATGTACCTGTCAGACTTTTTTTTAGTGCCGCCCCAAAAATGGGGCGTTGGGCATATATGGGTTAAGGAGTCTGTGGAAAATCTTAACTAGAAACATAGGTCCGATGTGCATACCATATTAAAGATTTTAATTAGTAGAAAATCATGCCGCAAATTAGACCTCAAGAGGTAATCCTAAACAAAATGTAATGCTCGAAAGTTTCTTACATCTTATGCGCAAGAGAATGGCTTAATTTTATTGTAACCGTTTCAGATGAAGCTACAAAACTTCACACAGGATTTCTGTACACTAACACCTATTTTAAGATGTATTCAGTGTCCTGCTATTCTTCTATGGAAACAGTCCTCGAGGAGTCAGTAGAAAATTGTTACTGTAAGCATATGTTGATATCCATATAATTTTAAAGGCTAGTCAACCAAAGAAATATGCTGCAAACCACTCTTCCAAAGCTTTATTTATGCAATACAAAATGGTGGCAGTTCAAAGATTTTAAAAGTAAATTGTAAATTCAGCAGAAAACTCAGGGAGTTGCTGTGAAGTTTTAATGCAGTGTGAAGTTTTGTAGCTTACCTGCCGATCAGATCTGTCGTCCGCAAATAGATTTACAGTATTTGGATTTGAGATTCAGTTCCCACACATCACTAGTTGTAATATTGTGAAATCGTAATTTTCCGAAACATATTTTAAGCACTTCTGTTTGTATCAGAATCAAGTGAAAAGAGCTGAGGTATTAAGTATCAGAATCAATTTGTCCCTAGTAAAGATTCCAGGGACATTATAAAAATTTACACATGTTACCCGGAGCCCGAATGTATAATTCAAGTTTTTCCAAATTATAATTATTGGTGGCAGCCCTGATTACAGTCCCACGAAAGTATCGTGGTTACAAATATATACCACTGCAGGCCAATATATGAAGAATGCATCAGAAAATTATCTGCTATAGAAATTACCGAATTGTAGTAAATTTCCAATCTGTCGAATAAGTATAAGAATAAGAATATTTTTATTCATAAAAGTGTTCCGTACATATTTTTAAACAAGTACAAGAATTGTATACTAATAACTTAAGAAATCAATTTAACAATATGTAGTACTTAGCACACATTTAAATATAACCACTTGCATGGTGACTCTTACATCAAAATAAACTAAAAGTAAAAAAAGGAAACACTTCAGTTATATGATTATACTAACAATATTTTAATGAAACATACTTTTATGAATATATAGGGCCTCTAAAGGCAAAGCCTGTGCAGAGGTTCCTTCATGCTAAATTAAATTCATGATAGCTCAGATAGAATGTTGACAATTAATTTTGATTAGAAAAACTCCTGTTTATCAAATATCTATGTTAATTCTAAATGTATACTTATGTGCAACTTTGATCCGAATAAAACTTTTTAACTTATGGTATGCAGAAGACAATTTATATTTTGTTTACTTAATAACCATAATTTCAATAGTTTTGAAAAAATATGTATATTTTTTGAATTACTTATATCTTTTGGTATTGTATTAAACATTTTAGGTCCTAAAAAAACAATAGCTTTTTCTAAAAAATAGTTAAATTAGGTTTTGGAACTGCTATTTTGTCTTTGTGCCTTAATTTATTTTTGTAGATATTAATTAATACAGGCAAAATTACCACTAGTGACATAAAATATTTTTAAAACCTTATACACAAACAAATATGTAATTGGAAAAATGTTTTAAACTTATAAATAATGGATGAGATGGCTCGTACCTACATTTTCTTTTAACTAATCGAATGAATTTCTTTTGTTGCATTAGAAGAGGCTTTAAATTGGTTTCATAGGTTCCACCCCAGCAAAATATTCCGTATTCTAATCTACTATTTACTAATGAAAAATATAACATTCTCATAACTTCCTCTGTACACATATTTTGTAGAAAATAAAAGGTTCTTAAAATACCATTAAGTTTTTTCTTTACCATGTCTATGTGTTTTTTCCAGTTTATTTCCCTATCCAGCAAGATTCCCAGGTATTTCAAATTGTCAGCCTGAGACACAATTGCACACTCAGGACACTCTTTGTTTGTACACAAACAACTCACACAATTGTATAAAATTTGTTTGGTAAAATGTTGTGGATCTTTTTTCAGGCTAAAATTTAAGTACTTTGTTTTTTCGGGACTTAATAACATATTGTTCTTTGAGAACCACCATTGAAGGGCTTTTAAATCTATACTCATTGCTTCTTCTATATCATTCCAGTCATCCTTTATGTAAGTTAATGCTGTGTCGTCAGCAAATGATGTTATTCTACCATATAAATTTGAATTACAGAGATCATTAATATATACTATAAACAATATTGCACCTAATACTGACCCTTGGGGTACTCCACTTTTTATTATACCAAAGTCACTGAAAGTATTGCTAATTTTTACACATTGTCTCCTATTATTTAAGTAACTTGAAAACCAGGAAAGAACGTTTCCTCTGATACCGCAACAGTATAATTTATTTAAAAGAATGTCATGATCTACAGTATCGAAAGCTTTCTTTATGTCCAAAAATAATCCACTAACTTTGCGTCCTGAATTTTATCGCTTCAAGTACGTCATCCATAAAGTTTTTTAACGCAGTTTCAGTACTCAAGCCCTCTCTGAAACCGAACTGATTTTTACTAAACAAATGGGTTTGCTCAAGAAATTTAACTAATCTTTTTTTCATAATTTTTTCAAAAATCTTTGCAAAAGTTGAGAGTAAAGATATCGGTCTGAAATTGTTGCAGTCATTATTCGGTCCACTCTTATGCAAAGGAATTACCACAGCGGTTTTTAAAATATCCGGAAATATGCCCTTTTCAAAACTTAAATTAATTAAGTACAGTAAGACATTCACTATTTTTGGATACATCAATTTAATTAGAGATGAGCTAATGTTATCAATTCCAGGCGAGGTGTTATTTTTCAAATCTCTTATAACAGATACTAAATCATCTACCACTACTGGAGCTAAAAACATGGAATTGCTTGAATTATATAACTTAAAAAATCTCTTATAACAACATAAGTCAAAGTTATCAGGTTTTAATTTTTTTATGTCTAGCTTATCTACAATAGACAAAAAAATGAATTAAACTCATTACAAATTTGTTTAATATCGCAGATTTCGTTACCATTAATATTCAAAAACTGTATGGGAGGTCGTTTTGACGTTTGTCCTGTTATTTCATTTATAACCTTCCACGTAGTTCCTCGAATCTCCGTTACATTTATGAAAAGTATTCTCGTAATAAGAATTTTTTAAATTTCTGATTTCAAATTGTAGTTTATTCCTATAATTTTTATAACGCAATTTTAATTTTCCATTGTTTGGGTGATGCTTAACAAGTTTATAGTTTATTTTTTATTTTTATTTTTTTTGCAAATACAATCACTCATCCAAGGTTTAATTTTAAAAACGCCGCTTGTTTTGGTTGATTGTTCAAATTTACTTTCAGAAATTATTTTTTGGATGGTATTATGAAAAGTATCAAACGCAGTTGACGGGTTTTTATTGTCGTAGACTTCTACCCATTTAACCTGTTCAAGTCGCGCAAGAAGCCCGTCGTAATCTACGCGATAGGAGGGAGGGGAGGGGCCGGCAGAATCAGCTGATGTCTGTCCCTCCACCCTCCCCCGCCATCGACCACCCGCACACACACAACAGCCATCCTGTGATCTGTAATATTCGCGTCTATTACCTTTACATCGACTTGAGTCTTGACTTTGTTTGCTAATCTAGCAAACACGTGATCGATGCATGAAACTGATTCTGTCGTTACTCTAGTTGGTTCTTTCAATAAACAATCGAATCCGTTTGAGTAAAGAAACGCATTGTAATTGTCAATTATCATACTATTTTCAAATAAATTTAAATTAGCGTCCCCGATGAAAAGAGCGTTCTTTTTTGTTTTAAAATTATTATTACGAAGAAAATACTCATTAATCTCAACTAGGAAATCGTCCTTGCTGAAGCTATGCAGCCTGTAAATTGCAAACAAACAAAACCTCTGTGAATTAAACTTAAATTCTAATATCATTAGATCTGCTGTTTTAAAGTTTATCGGTTCACATATAAAAATTTCAACATCCAACTTTACAAAAATTGCTATACCTCCTGCCCTCTGATTTTCATTTGCATTTGAAAAACTTTTATAATTTGGAATTTTAAAAAACTGTAACTCTTCATTATCTATCCATATTTCTGTCAGTACAATTATTTCAGGAAACAAATGTCTACTACTTAATTCAGCAATGAATAAATCGAAGTTACTTCTCATACTACGAATGTTTTGATGCAATATTGTAAAATCCGACCATTGTTTAACGTTACACTGATTAGTCGTATCCATTATTTTACATTTTGAAATTTATTAACGGCTCTAGTAAAAAAATTTTAATTGAAACAGTTCTACTACTAAGTTGACTACCTTGAAAATAATTAAATCTAGCAGAATATTATTTACTTATTAAAAGAAATAAATAAATAACGTATTGTAAAAACCAAATATTTCTATTGTTTAAAACTATTTTTAACTTTAAAGAGAAATTAAAATTTAACTTATGTTTCCAGTAACAACAGTAATAAACAAAAACAAACCAAAATACGTAGCATATCTTATACGATGAAAGGAGACACCAGTACAGAACAGAACCTTCCATACCTGCCAGATTACGAGCACAATTAATGTTTTCATTTACAGGATCTTAAATCTCGTATATTTGCGTTTGCCCTTTAAGATAATACAAGAATAGAATCACCCTATCTACAAAGTAAATAAAAACAAGAAAGACTGTGGTCAAGTCATGTGTTCGTTAGGTTATAGTCATTGTTTATCCAATAAGAAGAGCTCCTCCTTCAATGAAATACCTCATATAGGTTGTACAGAATGAATACTGTCCTACTGATCCTCACGTTTGCGGGGAAGTTATTCAGATGAATAATTGATAGGAGAACTGATAGCATTTAACAGCTGTCGGCCAGGCAATGCCACTGTGACAACAAAAACTGACGTGCGTGGTAGATTCGGCCAGCTACAGACTGGCAAGTTAAGTTGCGAGAGAGTATGTGCAAGTACTGTTGCATAATGTGAACAGGATAATCAATTTTACTCACGAGAAATGTTGAGTGTACTTGCTGTGGGTGTATCTCTGGTTGTTGTAGGAATCGATACAAAGTCTGTTCACACATGGCAGTGATGTCTGGCAATGTTAATAATTGGAATTTTGATGGCGACAATGCTGTCCAGTTCTTGCAAACAGCTGTCTGACACTTGTTGCTGCAACAGTTGCGAGAGCTCGTGTGCCCGTTTGGACTGGCGATTATTACTTTCGGACATAAATCTTTGCTAGTGTAAATGCAGATAGTTTACTCAGGGTTTGTATGCAACCGTGATATCAAAACATAACATCACTTTCTTTGTTTAAATCTATATAATATGACATACAATCTGAACGTGTGTGTGAGAAGCAATCGTCCATAGACCAACTGAGGCCTCGGCCAAATACAAGCTTAAGCGGTGGCCGAGAGGGGTAACAAAGTTTAATATTTGAATTGCACTTTTACAGAACGTTCAATACTGGCCACAACAGAAGTGAACAGCATGGCAGTACCACTGTGCCGCTGATCCGCCACCAATTCCAGACATTAAATTCTTCTCCTGCCACTCAGCTCTTAGCTCATTCTTTCATTGCTGTGCATCATGTCAGGTCTAAAGCCCCCCTCTTGGGTTTACTTGTAGTCGAAAATCCACTATTTTTATTCTTCAAAAAGTGTTTTATCAGTATAATAACAATTCAACTCATATACTAGTGTACTAAAAAAACCGGATTGCATCTCTTATCAACCACCAAACAGATGATAATATTCACTGAACCAAACCAGTCTGTTTTTTGTGTGAACACTGTACACATTTTAGGAATGTGCAATCTATCTAAGAAACATCTTTGAAAATGCTATTTTCACTCAAGGATAAGAGTTAGACAACATCGTTCGGAGACGCATTTCGGTGACTGAATAAAACTAAACTACCATTTGTATTGCGTCCATTACCGCCTTGCTGCTTACAGCTACCGCTCGCATAGTGGCTGAGGCCCGAGACGATCGGTCGGCTGAATTTAATTCCAATGGATTGCTGTGTTTGGGCGCAAGGGATTGTTACACAGGGGAAGAACTAACCAAGAATAACACTAGTTCTTCCCCACTTCACTAGGGGGGCCAAACGGCGTCAAATGAGGCTCGCAAACATATGTCTGGACCACACCATGTAAAATAGAATGTTTTTAGATTAATCAGGTCCTGATTCAAGGGCTAAAATTATTTCTTGATTTCATAAGTTCTTAGAAACAGAAAAATTATTTTTGAGATATTCCTGGTTCTACAGATTCCCAACTCATTTCTGGTCAGGTGGCCACCCTGTATTTATATGATAAATATCCATTAAAATATTGATTGTGTAAGGTATTAAACAAAGTGTAGGCAAATTAAACAAAAACAGCGCTGTTTTGTAAATATTTATTGAAATAATCTGTGAACTAACAAATAACAAAATTAACCTTTCAGAGCAGTTTACAAAAAGGACTACCATTACCCAGCCTCTCAAAATAAGTGCTTAAACATAAGCAACAGAATTAACAGTTTTCTCAGGGTGTGCTTTTCTATTGGAATGAAAATAAATCCAGTAGTTTTCTCTCAGTAAAAAAAAATTATAATAAGTTACAAAATGCAGCACAAATGTCAAGTTCTCTTAAAATTAACACTATTTTGTAACAAATCATTTATCTTTACGGTCTTGAGAAATACTGTTGTGTAATTTGCTGACTTCCGGTTCTATTAAGTCATAAACAATGACACCGTTCTCGTCGATGAAGCAAGCCACAGATTTGAGGAACTGAGACTCACGTACAGCTCCTGTCTTGCTATCTCGGCAGCTCAGCACCAGGTTATACTTGTCATCATACCTGCAACATTCGACAGTCAAGCATAATTCTACCAAATATTGGTACTTCACATGCAAGTTAGAACACCATTTTGTAGTATAACTGACTCATTTCACTCAACCTGCTATCCTATAGTATTACGAACGGTTGCGTATGTAATAATACAGAGTGAGAACGCATGATGATTGCAATAGTGTTATAATGTTGTACATGACAAAATGGTGATGGCTTTCACTACCAATATTCGGTTTTCTGGACATAAAAAATATTTTATAATTTTTACTCACAATATCAATTTAGGCTAACATACACATTCTTATCAATCAGAAGCAGTGCAGAGAGTCAACAACAACATGGCCAGAAATGTTAAAAAACTCAAATTTTGTTGGTGATAATTTTATAAAAAGGTAAATATTTTTCAAATAAAGTTTTCTTTTAGTGTGCTTGTTTCACTGAATTTGGGACTTTTTTGTGTAGTTCTTTGGGTAATGAGAATAACAATTTCATGAAATGACAACTAAAACCATGGTCAGTATCTTTTTGCCGTTTTTTATTTCCCTCAAATTTTTCAAGATTTTCGAATCAAAAAGTAAAAAACAGTTTTGAACAAATGTATATAAAAAATTGCCCAATGAATAACAAAATTATCACATATTTAATAAGTGAACCTGAGTTGCTAAAAATGATATGGCATTTTTGGATCAGACCTCTTATAATATATATCTTGTGCACTTTTGATTAATAATTTAGAAAGTCTTCACACTGAAAGGGTTAACCAGTGTGGACTGGATTGTAGAATAAGAGCAGTTGTTCCATTCTGATGAGGGATTATTGAGTGCAGCTTTTTCACTGAGAGTAAAAACGTCACAAAAGTAACCAATTATAAGCCATTGAGGCTGATTGTCACAAAGGTACTGTGTTAACACATTGTTTTTCTACACCACGCCACAGCATTCAGATTTCTTAAGAAGATTTTTGAGGCATCCAGATGGAACAAGCTGCCAGTTGCAGAAGGGAAATTAAGCTGGCCTTCCTTCCATCCCAAATGTGTAAGTCAGTATTGTGAGTTTCACTGATGATCTCTTCCATCACTATTTTTCTCTTCTACAGTAGTCCATCTATAGTCTGGCCCCCCAGTAATCCGGCCAGTAAACAAAGGCAGGATGTCATCATAGCTGTCAATTTGAGATCCCAGCTCATAGCGACAGTGTATTTAACAGCACTGGTTTTCTGTTTTTAAATATTGTACATATAGTAGAGGAAGTTTGTGAGATATTTTGATGAATTGTTTTTGCTCATTGTGTCGTTAGAATTTATGATGGTTAGTATTTGTAGTGTGTTAAAGTTGATAAATTTTGTACTGTACATTTAATGATAGTACACAGTGAGGTTGTACTGTACTGTGACTTTATTTGTGGTTTGAAATAATATATGATATTGGAATCAGCATTTTATTACTATATTTTTATTAATCAGAAGTTCAGCCTTATGAACAAAACTTTCTATAAGTAGTCAGTGATTTGAAACTTGGTCAGGACCAGATTGGACGATTTGGTCCAATGCCGACGAAAGTGAACTTTTTGGAGGTTTTTACCTAAAAAAAAAAAAAAAAACTTGTGGATAAGGCTGACAATGTCTGGTTGGATTATTGAGGGACTACTGTATTTCCAATACTTTCTAAATGAAGAATGTAAACACATGTGATTTTTTGTGTGGGGTAGAAACAAATGCGTTTTGGTTTATGTTGCTTGCAAAGAAGAATATAACGAGACCCTTCATTGCCTAGCTTATTGTTTTAGTGTGTAACTGATGTGCCAAAAAAATTCCAAGTTGCTTCCTGTTTTAATGGCAAAACCAACATGACACAACAAAAAGATGGCATGAAAGGTTACAGTGCCTTTATTATTCTAAAGTCAAATAAAGCTAAATTGAGAAGTAAAAGTAATGTAGCTGGTACATATAACACAGTACAATTGCCTACTGCCGAAACATATATTGTGACTTTAGAAAAGTTAACTTAACAAGTAGAAAAAGTCAGGACCAATGATACACTGGTAAAACAACGGCTTTGTAGTCTAAGCTTCCGACTTTGGGCCTGACTTAGAGACAGTGCAGATTCAAACCCCGTCTATTGAATGTTTAATTATAACTCTCAACAAACCTTTATCTGCACTGACTGAACTCCCCCTTATTTTGTTTGAATAGATTCTCATTGACAGTTGATGATCCATGAGGACAGGACGAATAAGGAAAAAGAGACCAGCCCCTCTTGGAAAAAAATATTCATATCTGGAAGCAGCAGCCTAGTCCAGTAATGCAGCCACTTGAAGATCATTATTAGAGGTTAGAGTGTATCTTGGAATAAGACTTTTCGAGTTGCATGACATCCACACTTATCCTTCTTATTGCATAGCACTTTATTAAGATGTGAGCAGGACTGAAGTAAAGCTAGGAAACTTTGTATAGGAAACTGAATTCTAGTAACCTGAAATTCTGATAAAATTTTACCTTTCTATTTTCAAATATATAGAGTCTAAATCTGGGCTGGAATTTATGGATGACTATAGCTCCACAAACTCTTACATTGAGTAAAATGCTTTGACAATCAAATGCTGGCTTAGTAAAATTAAAAATTTTTATGTATTAGAGTATGCACAAAGAGTATCTACAAATGTACTTACTTTTTCAGGTAAGAACTCGCTTCCCATGTCTTGTCAGGGGAGAATCCAGTAGGGTCCTTCTGAATAGAGACAACAAATATCCCCTTTTCCTTATACGTCGTGTAGAGAGTGAGCAAACCCATGATGATGAAATATAAGCTAACACAGATTATTAGAACTGGTCTGGAACACAATTGAAACATCAATAGTATTTTGAGAATTAGGCTCAGAAAAAAAAATTTTAGCAATATTGCGATCTTAAAAAAAATACAAACTGTAACTAGAATACAGTATTTCGTTATTAACCCCACATCAGGCGGTAAATAAGAGGGATAACATTGCCATAATGTATTTTAGTTACTTCTTTCTAACAACGTAAAAAAAATGGGATAATAGCACAAAAAAAGGCAGGCAAAGATTTAATACATGGAAATGAAAGAATTGAGGCTTCCTAATCAAGGTATTATGGTCTTATTTAGGTATTAATTCACCAAAATCAATCCCAAAATAATCACTTCTAAGGATCTACCTGTGGCAGCTCTTGTCTGCCAGCTGACATATGGACAATGGAGGAAACTAAAAATTAAATAAAACCCTACAAGCCCAGATATTACTGATTTTTTTAAACTTAGATTTTTCCACTTTGCAAACCATTTGAGTTTGACTGAAATCAAATGTTATTTACATCTTTAAAGTGAGATAATATGAACCTTCACAATAAAATTTATTGTGGAAGTATGAAAAATGTCTTTTCCATTAAAACCAACTCACTTCCACCAAAAATACAAAGCAGAAAATAATATGAACCGTACGAATACAATCAGTACGTGGCTATGCTACTTCTAGTGTTACCTGGAGAGAGGGAAGGGATAGAGCCAGTTCCACAGCAGAGCAAACATCGCTACAGAGACAGCCAGCCCACACAACACCAGGCCATCAGAGCAAAGTTCTCCACATAGTTGAACTTCTTAGTTAGTACCTGAGATGCTACTTCTAGTGTTACCATTACGTCTAGTAGGTCTACCTGGAGAGAGGGAAGGGATAGAGCCAGTCCCACAGCAGAGCAAACATCGCTACAGAGACAGCCAGCCCACACAACACCAGGCCATCAGAGCAAAGTTCTCCACATAGTTGAACTTCTTAGTTAGTACCTGAGATGCTACTTCTAGTGTTACCATTACGTCTAGTAGGTCTACCTGGAGAGAGGGAAGGGATAGAGCCAGTCCCACAGCAGAGCAAACATCGCTACAGAGACAGCCAGCCCACACAACACCAGGCGACCGTCCATCAGAGCAAAGTTCTCCACATAGTTGAACTTCTTAGTTAGTACCTGAGATGAAAATAAATTAACAATGCAAGCACAAATTAATATAGCCATATCATAAAAAATGTAAAAAAGTTAAAATTAAATACTCTTCCTAAGCTTTTATCTTATGGTGTACAGCAATTGAAAAATAGATTTATAATTCAAAATAATTAATAAAACTTACCACATTAATACTTATCACATTGTAAAAAAGATTGATAATTACAGAAATTTACTAAAAAAAAATTATTAACTACAATGACCACCAAACCTGCAGCAGTTTATGAAGGACGGACAATATGGCTGAAAGTAAAGGGGACAATATTATGTATCCCTTTTCCTCATAATTCCATCCTTTATTTCAAAGATCATAAAATTTAGTTGTTTATTGAAAAATAACAAAGTATTCTATTTAAAATTAGGTTTAAAAAATTACAATCATATTTATAACTAAGATTATAATTAGATGTACAAGAATAGACTCTATACAGTACATAATATGACCTATGAGTATTTTAAATCTCTTGGAGAATATTTGTCTGTCAACCAAATGTCTTTCATAGTGGACATTCTTCTATTTCACAAAGAAACTAGGTTGTGTTTATACAATATGAATCAGCTCCAGGCTCCTGGACTGAAAAAGCTTGAAAGCAAGGGAAATACTAATATATATATTGTATAAAAAAGTAAATTTCATTAATAAACTGGATTAAAATAACTTAAGGAATATAATTTTTTAGTATTATCACCAACATTTTTTTTTTATAAAGTCAAAACTCCTCTGTAATTCCCTTAACCAAATGAAATGCTACCCCAATTAATATATTTTATACTCCTTAACCATTACATCAAATCATGTGGCTATGATTAAATTGCTTCCTGTTCATCCAGTGAATGGACATAGTAAGTAATAACATTTTGTAAATATTGCAAATTAATAAATTTATCAAACCTCTTTAACGGCATCATCCAATGCATTTTTGACTGCTGCTCCATCCCACTTGTTAATTTTGATTGGTTTATTATCCTGTAACAAATTACAAGTATATAATAAAAATTTAACGATTTTAAATAATTGAAAAATATTACTTTCAACTATACACATGGCAAAATATACCTATATGTTTTTAGAACAAATATTCTATTTGCTTAAGACCATTTGATACTTAGTCTGCACAGGAAAGTTACAGAAAAACAGCATTAAATTTCAAATTATTTACAGGGTCATTTTATTTTTGACAATTCATGAGTTCGAACATTGTTTGGTACCAACAAATATTGATTTAAAAATAGAAGTAAAAATATTGTTTTATTACTTGTTTTACCATAATGTACATATAACAACATTTCATAACAACAGAACTATGCACAAAATCACCCACTAACATAATGCTGGGAGATTAAAATAACTGTCCTAAAATATTATTTTTCTGTACTTTGAGACGAGATACTACTATATAATTTTGAAACTAGATAAAATGAAGAATAAATTGGCTATCTCAGATTCTAATATTTATTATATCATCACACTGCCAAATGCAGTCCCACCACTTCAAATAGAAATTTTTTTAGTATAGTTATATTTTTTGTTGGTTTATGCATGTTTAATAAGCGGCCACTACCACAATCATTGAATGTTAAAAAAAACTGTCGTTTAAAATAACTAAACCTTATTTAAACTATATTTGAGTAGCGTAGTACTTACAATTACTTTTACCAATTTGAAATGGTATTTCTGCAGGTACTGAAGCCTTCACAACTACATTCATTAATTAAAAAGTTATAGTTTGTTTTTAGTTCCAACTAAACTATCACATGATTTTCAATATATTCGTAATATCAAATTTAGAATTTGAACATTCTAAATTTGAGAAGAAGAGTCTTCTCATGTGCAAAAACGTTTTGTTTGTTCTGATTTTTCTTGCAGTGAAACACTATTTGATTTCCACCTTTATTTATAGTTTTCACATCCTCACTACAAACTGGTACTTAGGATTTAAAGAAGCAAGGTCACTATCTTGTAACCATTTAAAACATTGTTCAATGTCTAAAAATACATTTTGAAAACAATAATTGCAAGTTTATCACAATTGTTCTTGCCGACATCCCTACCCTACTGAGACATCCCTTCCCAACTGAGTACGTAAATGAGATAAAAACAGCTGGCAATGATTAATTATGAATATCTATTGGTCAAATGTTTCCATATTTCGAATTGATAATCACGATTATATTGTGGTTGTGGTAGCTTATTATATTGCAGCCTAAATTATTATTCTGACCACAGAACATAAGCTATCGGGAGCAGATAGGCTAATGTTGAAAATCACAGACAAGCCTAGTACACAAATATAACAACATTAACCATTTAGGCTAGAGTACAATAAGTGGATCCGATTTTTATATTGATATTGAAAAACGATATTATTTAATTATAACTATCGATACAATGGTCCGAAAATGACTTTTGCACAATAACTAACTTGTATCAACTTTTTCATTGTCTTGTCTCAATTCATGTATTGTCTTTTATAGACAATAGCACAGTCAAAAGCTCATGAAGGACTGTGAAACGAAGTTTTAAAAGTGGCATAACAGCCAACCTACTTACAAGTAATCTATGTGATTATTTGTACAAAAGAGAAGTGCGGTTTTCTAGAGAGGATGTTTTCAATAACTTCTTGAAAGCGGTTAATCATTGCTACCCAGGGGAAAACATAAAAACATTCGTATACATATATTTCGTATATTCTGTTATAAATGTTTGTCATTTAGTTATTATTTATGAGTTTTCCCTAATTTCAGTTCTAATTGTTGGGTTGGATCTTTATAGCTCCTTTATTATTTATGAGATTACTATGTATTTAGTATTAAATATTTAAATTACAAATAGGATTGGTATAATGACTATAGATATGTTGATATGATAGACAGACTCGTATTCGATATATGAATATTAAGTATTGATGATTATAATAAATTATATACAAACCATGTCCGCTTATCATACTTTACCGGGCACCATTTATATTACAATAATAAAAAACATAGTTATTTGTGATTAGCAACCCCTAAAATCAAATATATTGTTTCAAGAGGATGACTAGAATATCTCTCACTGACAATTTGAGGCATTAGCATCAACCTATTCGGGGAGGCTTTAACCCTTTAAGGAGTATGGACGTCATATGACGTCTTTTTTTGATAGGCTGAAATGAGTAAAGGATGGAATCCAAAAAATTACCAAAAGAAATAAAAAATATAAAACTTTAAAATCTCTTGAAAAATGTTTATTTACATTTGAATGCTTAATAAAAAGGACTACATGTTCCACAAGTCAATATTTCAGTACTTTTTCAAAATCAAATGTCTTATTTCCTCACTACGAAAGACTTGATCAATATTGTCTGCCATTTGGACAACAGTAACTTATAGATGGTTGATCAACAAATATAAGTCACTCTCACAAGATAAATATGGCCACAGTATGCAGTATACAAGGAATGGCTAGTATAATAATGTGGCGGTATATTCTGACAACAAAGTGATGCGCGCGCCACACGACCTTGAGTCAGTGGCTTCTACCCGGTGGCTACTGCGAACTGGTGGTAAAATCAGATTACAAATGAATGCAAGCACAAATATTGAAGTTAAGTATGTTACCGATAGATGGAACAACTTTGCAGAAAAATATACTTAAAGGCAATCAGTAATAGCGTTGCATTTACGATAATACAAAAATACAGAGGCTAGACGTCATATGAAGTCCGTTCTCTTTTGGGCCACTATAGGAATATACGTCATATGACGTCCTTACTCATTATGTAGAATTTAGACACACTCCTTAAAGGGTGAATAAGCGACCTACACTCGTTATTCGGTTATTTTTATTGATCAATTCGATACATCTTCCAACTTTGATATGTAAAAATCGTGCACAATAAGAGTTTTAATAAATTACCGTAACAAGAATCTCATACATTACAATTTTAAAAACATAAATTTAACACTAACATTACAAAACAACAAAACCAACTATGGCCTAGACTTAAGACATCAAAGAAACCTTACAAATATTTAAAACTTATCCAGCTTTATACCAATAAGTAACCACTTTTGAAAAATGGAGGAAAGAATTCTCCCCATGGGTTACCAAGAGGCAAACCCACATGTTTAAACCACTTAACAAAATCACATCACTTGTGTGAAATATCTCACATATTTTCCTCATATTCTTTGCCATTTTGTCTCAAAATATTAGTTACTTCTAGTTGTTTATTGTTTACATTAAAATTACTATAACTAATAAGTTTAAATTATATGCTAAGTTAAATAAATTTGTAATATTGAATTATTCTTTCAGTTAAAAATGACAAACCATTCAATAAAAACAACAGAATATTGAGTGTAGTGTGTAGGCCGCTTATTCTTATTGGTGTGTCTACCCACCAATTCAACTACTAGGCCTAGTTTCCTTTTGCAATAATTTTTTTATAATTTCTGGGGGTTTTGTTTTGAATTGTTTTCTGTTATTCTATTCTCTTTCTAAACATTTCCCATTGGAAAAAACAGCAAATCCTTTAAATTAATTAACGTGAAAAAAAAATATATTTAATGCTATGTATGAGGACTACTCCTACTAAAATTAACAACTTAACTTGACTTTTTTATAAGGTAGGATTGTAAACTATTATTTATGACCGACAGTAAATTAATTTTTAACACATTAGCCACATTACCGGTTTTAACCTCTATATCGAATTGCAACCTAATTGAGTTTTTTTGAAACACATTTTACTATCCCTAAAGATAATTAGAAATATAACTAAGAAAACTTACAGCATTATCTTTAGAATTTTTTGACATGTTTAGAAATAATAATTTGTACAACTAGCCACTGTGGCAATTGACACAAATATAACACAACACAGCCCTCACCAACCAATAGGCTCGTAGTGCTATGCTTGCTTGCTATCGTGTATCTATGAGACGTCATACAAAGAAAAGGTACACGTACTCCAGCGTCCAAAGAGTCAAGAAAGATTTGATGTTAAATGTGTATAATGATGCACATACAATCAAAGATACATACGAGTAAAATCAATTTAAATTAAATTAAAATGATACACACACACATATATTTATCAAATTCTGTGATAAATTATGCACTCGAAAAATTGGGTGTACATACAGGCCATATAAACTATTGGAAGTATAACTCCAACGCGGTAATTTTGTCTGACAGCAAATACTCTATCTAGACCACCAACTTTGACTGTCCCCACTAGTGGCTAGTGTGGCGTGGACGTACTAGCCTGCATTGAAACCTTACGTAGAATGAATTCACTGTTAAATTGTATACCATATAAAACGCTCTAAGCATATAAGGTATAAATATAATTAAAGCTATAAATCTTTAAAGCCTACCTAGACATAAACTATTATTATTATTATTAATTTATACTTAAAAATAAGCAACACCATACAGTTAATATACTACAAGCCAAATACATCAAATATGTTTAGTCATGCCACATAATTAATTTCTTTTTGTGAACAGGTGAGAAGTACAGATAACTGAGCAGTTAATTATTGCTCCTATAAATAACAAATGGATTTAAAAAATACATCATTCTTTAATTAGATTAGATTAATAGCATGACTGCGGTCAAAAAATTGATTATTACTAATGTGGAGAAACTAACTCTCTTGAAATTTTTAACAGAGCGTTCTATGTACACAAATGAGGAGTACCGACACAAAAACACTATAATATAACTTAACACAATACAAGCACCTTCTGGTACATTGCGCAGTTTTCCTATGGATACAAAATAGACAACAATAAATATTATACATTGGTATTTAAAATATTTATGCTATCTATAATTTTTAACAAACTTAAGTATTCATTCATATAAGTTTTTCTTTACATCTTCTTAGGTTATTAGATGCTTTTCATAGGTTTCTTAAATTAAAGAAAAGGATCCCTTGAAATAATAATAATGATTTTCTTTATTTGCCATAAAAATATACAACATTCTTGAGTCATTAAGTCATAGTATACAAGCTTATCAATATCGCCGTCACTAAGTAAAAAAGTACCTACAAAAAAGAAAGTAGTTACAAAAGGTCTTCAATAAATCATTAATAATTAAAAATCCATAATTGTGGAGTTAATTTAAATTGTAAAATTGTTTTTCTAACAAACAGGAATAGAACTTGTATTTTAATATTTAAGGGATATAAGAAAATCGTTTTCTCCAAAAATATTTTTTTTAATACACTACAATAGGACTTGTTATAGTGTTTACATAAACGATAAAGTTCAATTTCACCATTGTTTCGATTACGAGTGTTGTGTTCCAGATTTTTTTAAATTTAGGAAGTTTGGATTTTTATGTATGTAAATTAATTATCATACATACAAATTTATTACAGAAACGAAAACTTATAAAGTGAGGTTTTTATGCTGTCTGGAGTCACTTTTTTAAGAGCCCTAATTACCTTGTTTTGTAATAGTAATATTTCTTAAATCCTACTATGTAAAAACTAACCCATGTCGTAAAAACTGATTGAAAAAGGGCAAAATATGCGGCTTTGATGTAATTTATTGGTACAATATCGTTTAGTCTACTCAAAAGATAAATATCTGGAGAGACATTAATTTAGACAATCAATGTGTGTTGCCCACGACAAATTGTTATCAAGATTGGCACGGTACCCAAAATGTGTTCTGTGGCAGAAAAGCCTTCATCCAATGAACTAAAACTATGCATAAAAGTAAATAAGTTTTTTGTCCTTATTTAACAAAAACCATTTGCATACAGCCAATTTGATTCATTTTCTAATGTATCGTTTCCTAACATTTCCAGATAATGCACACTTTGACATTAAAACGTGTAGTATAATCTGTATATAATATGGCTTTTGGGTTAACAGATAACAGTAAATCACTGATATAGGTTAAAAAGAGTGGGGGTCTAGGACGGAGCCCTGTGGAAGTCACACTCCACAAGAGCTTCTTCCCACCATTTAGCATTACTATAAACCAATTACTTGCAATTATTGCGATACGATTCAAGGAAATTTAGTTTAGGTTCGGAAACTGTTAACATTTTAATTTAAAAATTAAAATTTTACTATCTACACAATCAAAGGATCTGCTTAGGTCACAGAAAGTAGCCTGAGCAAAGCCTTTATCATCAAAAGATGAGTGGATCAGTCTAACCAACTGAACTAAATCGTTAAAAGTTGATTTAACCTTTCTAAACACAAATTGTAAAGGATTTAAAAGGCTATTACTTTCCAAGAAAGAGTTACTTGCTTACAAAACTAATGATTCAATTAATTTACCTAGTACAGCTGTTACAGAAATTGGGCAATAGCTTTGAGGTTGGTCCTTAGGGCTCCATTAAAAGTTGGGCATACTCCTGAGATTTTGCCAGAGATTCAGCTACGCCAACAATAATACTTTTCAGTCAATTTTTAGACCTACTATATGTGTCTAAAGTATCATAACCTCTCATATCTTTGACAGTCTTTAGAATATCATTTGTAGTTACTATTGACCACTTAAAGTGTATTAAAACCGTTTTCAGAACTTAAAACTATAAAAGCATTAAAAGTAAAACTGTGATTAAAAATCTTTAAGAAAAATATATTTAACACACCTGTCTAAATATGATAAATATGTTGTTTGCTATTTGTTATATTTTATTTGTTGATTACCTCCCAGGTAGCTTTACATTTGTTTTTTCTATTTTGAACGTGATCAACATTTTTAGCAACTTTAGCCTCGTTTATAGAGTGGTTTTATTTATATCATATTCAGAAAACTCTTATTTAGGTTTGGATTATTTTTTAACTGTACATTTTCTTGATCCATTCAAAAACAACAGCCTTTTCTTCATAGTAACTTAATCAAATTAAGTAATTGCAAAACCTCTATCAGAAACTTTAGTAAATTTTTATAGTCTCTACAAATCCATTAAAACCTAGGTATTATGTTATGAAATATAAGGCATCAACTACGCTGGTACCCAATGTTTAAACAGGTATATTATTTTTATTGTTTTAATAAGAACATTAATGTTTTATATTAATTTCCCTCCTCCAAATGAATTGTCAGCAGTGACAATATATTTTCTTAAAATTAAAATCCTATTACTTTACCATTACATTACAGGAGGTATTTTTTTTTTTTTTTAGCTAATGTAATTCGATTATGTGGCACGCATCTAGCACTATGCACATAATTTCCTAAACACTTTTCTCAATAAAATAACTTTTTTCAGGCAAATGTAAGAAGTTTTGGCTGTTTAAGCTATGCAGTATTGTAGTATTGCAACAAACCAATACTAAACAACTTAATCAAACTAAAGAAATCCTCCAAACGACACTCCTAACTTATTGGATGATAGATGTGTGTAAAAATTGAAGGAAACCGTATTAATCAACACTTATGTGAGTTTAAATGAGAGAAGCACTTCAATAGCCCTCAGAAGTGTTAGGAATAACGTCAACGCGGCGACTGTGTTCCCACTTCCTCGATTCGCCCCGTTCGCTTACTATTCCAGAATGTACTTCCACTATTTTTAAAGTCCATGTTAAAAGTTGGTTCCAAAACTTTTATTATCAGCGTTGTTGCGTGGTGGAATACCTCTCCTAAACTCACCGGGTGTATACGATTTTCACATGGTACGAATTTAAAATTTAGCAACGTAATATTTCTAATAAGAACTTACAAAATGATCATTTGATTTCAATATACGTTACTGTAGGATTCAAAACATATCAATCAATCAGTTGCTTGCTTGGTCATTGATTTTTGATTACCTTTACTCACTGCCATGTAACATAGTGTTGTAAGATAAGAGATTATAGCAAACAAATTTATGTAACATAATAACATGGGTAATTATACATAAAATAAAATATGAATAATTATGACAATAAAAATAAATTAATATACAGCAGTTCAATAATACCAATAGAACCAACTTTTAACATGGACTTTTGACTGTCCACATACATGAATTTCTACGCTATATTTTTGACTCTTTACTCTATGTAAAGGACTCTCTAATGGCACTGGACTGTAACAGAAGATGTAGCAGGTGGCTTCATTTCTTGTTACTGTTACTGTACTGTCATACAAGTGTTTGTTTACAAACAGATTCATAACCTATACATTATTTTAGCTACGTAAGGCTTAATAATAAGGCTGTGGCTATATGGCCGGCTACCGTCTGTAGATTAGACAGACGGGCGATGAGTGGTGACGTCACCGTGACGTAACGAAAGGGCAGCCATAACTGTCACCTTTACACCACTGCCTTAGAAATATAAAAAACACAATTTGTAGACTATTTTATTAATTGCATATTATGCATTGGTAATGTATTGAACGGTAATGTAATAAAAGTGTACGCTTAAATAAATTAAAAAGAATGTAACGCAATTTTACTAGAATGTTTCAATTAATAGTCATGAAGAGAAATCATAATTAATTATAAATAATTTTTGTCATATTAAAAATGTATGTAATTTAATAGCATAAAATAACTGGAACATTTGTTTTACTTATAATAATAACACTCAAATGGTTATGATTTCATTGCATATTGTATGTAAGTGGTAAGAGGGAAATTAGTCTCTCGTTTTGAGATATTTGAAAATTTACCGATTAAAAATAGTTTTATTATTAATCACTTATGTATTATCGACTTTAGCAAGACTGTAAGTTCTTACAGAAGGGATCTTGGTACAGTTTAAAGTATATAGCATACAGTCTACATCACTACCTAACTTTTCTATTGTTTTCGGCAAAATACTGTCAGTTATACAAACGTCTGGATGAGTCAGACAGATGTAAAGTAACACTTAAACTGGAACTTGAAATGTTATACATCAATGTATAATTCTCATTCACAGGGATGTGTCATTACGATAACTGATAGGATTATCTAAAAAAAGTTGGCATCTTACACGAAAGAATTTTGAGCTTTTAACTTACAATAAAAAAGAAGCCTGAATATGTTCATTCAGATGTGACTGGCCAAAAACGGAAAATTGCGTTAAAGCAATAACAGTCTAGAGAAAGTTATAAGAGTTGTATACGACATCTCAACGAAACAACTAATGGCATCTCACACCCAGCACAACTGTCGTAGATATAATACATTTAACTTGGATGATACAGACAGTTCTTTTCATTACCACAAACCCCTCCGGTTTCTCATTACTGTACAATAAATCTTGGGGACTGATGTTTCCTCAAGCTCAAAATTCTTATTTAACAAAAAACGAGATGAAAATTCCTAAAATTGACTCCAAATATGAAACTTGAATTATTAATTATAATTAGGAGAGGCAAACTAAAATAAAGCCGTAGAATGCATTATAAGAAAATTATTAAAATGAAATTAACTGAGAACTCACAATATTTATTAACTTTCAAAAAAATGAATAAAAATAAGTAATTCACTTAATAGAGTTGTAAGAGGGATTCGGCGTAAGTTACCAATGCGGTATAAATAGCTATTTGTAAGCATCCAAATTAAATAGATTAGTTATAAAGTTTGCATGATAATGTTTACACGGATCAATATTGTGCACATTATGATCAAAAGATAAGATCACTGTAAATTTCTAAAGACTTAAAATTTTATACGTACTTGTAATTTAATTTTTGTTTGTATTCACACTTATGGAGTTTAATCCCAACTGTGAAGTTTGGTGCACAATATTGAGTATATTTAGGGTATAGACCTATTTCATGAAATATAGTTCTTCACTTTTAAATTTTATGTTTGAAGCCTAATAAAAGTATGTAATTGAAATCGAATTCAAGATCATGTATAAATGATGTTTGGTGTGTAATCTACTGTATACCGCTTATTGATCCCAAAACTCTCAAAGTAATAATCATGTTTATGTATAAGTGGTTTTAATTATGATCAATAGATAAAAGAAGATTTAAAAGCTCATAAGGAATTTGTACATAGACAAAGGCGGTAACTTGCTTGTTTGACTATATATATATATCTTTATGCTGAATTGTATACAAAATTAAATGAAAAGTACGTAGACAGTAACGTTTACATATAAGTTGTTGGCTGCCAAATTTTATATATAGCCTACCCAAACTGTTTGCAGTTATCTCTTTTAATAACAGATAACATGTGTACTGTAATTAATTGTATTATAAAAAACTAAACCAGTGTTGGTTTAGAAGAGGGAGTGAAAAGAAAACTTTAAAAACAAATTCATGTTTTAAATGTATTTGTATAAGAATTTTAACCTAACATTAATACATTTAGCATCAATTCACAACTTTGACATTCATTACCTTTCAATAACTCTCTTAGTAATGATGGTTTACTTTTATATTCAGCAAGTGTCTATCTTAGAGTATTATGGGTTCTAGACTAAAATAAAATTAATAGTTCCAACAACCAACCAGTAATTTAATTTTACTTTTCTGTTCTTTCTCAACTCAATGGAATGTCCAACAAGTTTGTTTCGACGTGGAACCTCATCTTCATGTTTGATGTAACGAATAATTTACAATGTCAAATCTCATCATTAATTACCAAATGAATATTTATTATACACCAAAATCTCATCATGAGCCATTTATGGTGTATTAAAATAAATGTTGGCTTTTCACAAATAAATAAAGCAGGTATGTGATAATTCATGAATATACATTCTTTTCCAACATAAAAATTCTTTTGATTTTCACATTTTATATAAAGCCATTAATGAGATAAATCATTTATGTTTGTCTAGAATATGACTAAGTTTGATATCAATATCGGTATGGGGTAAAATAAATAAGGATTGTTAACTTTTTATCATATTATTTAAAATGGCAATGGTATAATAGCAACAATAGTGATAACTAATATATAATTAAGGATGTTTTATGACCTTGTACAGAAACATAGAACACAATTTTCAAATCTATATATATAAAAATGAATGTTTGTCCTTTATGGAATCGCAAAATATTAAAACAGACCATTATGAAAATTTGTATGTATACGTATTTTTTCCACAGAGGTTTATAAGCTATGCCCATTGATGTAACTCACCACTAAGCGGCGCTGCAAAAGACAAAAGGTTTCAAAGCGCCTGTACACTATAGATTGCAATTACGAGACAGTTAAGTTTATTACAAAGCCAAACACTATTTGAAGGTGCTAAGTTATTATGTATATTTGTCTTTAAGATACATTTCTGATTGAACTTAAAGTTTGAGTGTTAGACCAATTTATAATAAAGTAGATGTACGTGCACAATGGCTATAAACATAAACATACTTTCTTGATCGTAGCAACAAGGCAAAGTCTACATCAGCGTTGTAAATATAATTCAATTAAACCAGAAGTTCACATACAAGGGCAAAGCTTACGAAAAGCGTGCAAAGCTGCGGGAAACTGCTAGTAATGTATAAAATAAAACAAATTTGTTTGCAAATTCTTTTTATTTCAGCAACAAAGCTTGTAAAAAAGCATAAATTTGTCACAGTTTAGTTATTACATGTAATAAAAAATACAGTTTATCATATTAATTATAATGCGACTGTTAAATAGTAGCAGAATGGCCGAGGATAAACATATAAAAATGTATATGTTAAATATACATACACATATACATTGCATAAGTAAATAAATACAAAAAGCAACAAATAATATAAAGTAATAACTAAGTCAGAGATAATCATAGAAAGCGTTAAATAACGTATGTTACACAGTAAAATAAAACATAGTACAACCTCACATTTATCAGCACCTTATTTAAATCTATACATAAATACAATGCATACATGAACATGGGAAAAAAGCAACAAAGTCAGAGATAATCAGGGAAAACGTCTTCATTACCTACGTTACACTGTATCGGGTTTAAGGAAGTCCAATATGTAAAGTATAACAAATTTTTGCAATTAAGTTTTTGTTAACAAATGTTAAAGTCATTCCATATCATTAATATAAAATAAAAATATATCCAACACAATATTTAAGTTGACAGCAATATTAATACCTAGACAGTGGCAGACGCCTTACAGGCATAGGCAGAGTGGAGTAATCATGATAACTCAACTCAGTATAGAGCCACAGTAAATTTTTTAAATAATCCTGACTCATATCGTAAAAGAAAATAATAATTATAATCCAATATACTTTTACAACTAAGATAAATGAACATGGTTAAATATAAGTATAACAAAATATAGAAAGCTATCTATCATACATTGTAAAATGAAAATGTAATGTAAAAACATTTCAATCAAAACATCATATTACAGTTATTAGCAATTTTAAAAATAAACCTCAAAATGTTAAATGAAAATATTAGAAAAAATATATAATTAAGGCAGTAGCATTATTATATAAAATCTGAAATGAAAATATTTTAATTAAATACAAAACTATACAGTAACACAGTGAATTCTTATCGTAATATAACAACAATAATGTTAATTTAAATATAAAATGCATGTGTTATGTTAGATACTTTACATCACAATGTCTAAGTTAACAGTAAATCTAAAATTAAAGCATACCAATGTGAAATGAAAATCTAATAATAATCCAATACAAAATTAAGAAACAATAACAAAGTTACATCTAAGTATATAAAAATGCAAAACAGATATATATATATATATATATATATGTTTTACATTTTATATAATTCTTTTTATACACTCTACAATAAAAATACTACAATTGAATATATTCTGAGACAGAAATGTAACAATAATAACAATAAAAGGCAACATTAAAAAATGAATACAAAATTATAACCAAAGAAAAATCACAACTAAATCAAATTGAAATTTGAAAAACTAAATTTACAAAGTAATGATATCAAACAATTAAGTACAACAGCATGGTAGCAAAAAGAAAAATTAAACAGTAAAGGTTAAGAAACGGTAATAGAAATGGAATAGTTTAAATGATTATGAAATCAAACATTGATTAAATTTTAAAATTTATATATATATATTTGTTTTGATGTGGTATACAGTGGAGTCCCGCTAATCCGAACACGTGTAATCCGAACGTCGGATAATCCGAACAGGTCCAGGAGGAATTATTTATAATGATAATGAACAGTTATAGGAACTAATTACTTAAAAAATGAAAATGGGTGCATTATTTCGTACATAAACAAAGAAAACTTTAATTAAATAGACATACAGTATTTTATTAAGACACATTGTGTACGGTACAGTACATAAATAACGAAGTTAAATACAGTACCAAATTGAAACTTATAGGTTAAGTATGAGTTAAATTACTGTATTAAGAAGTGAAATCAAACAAAAATTGGACGTACAGTACTGATATTATTATTGAGTACAATATAAAAGACATAAGTTCAGTTATTGTCTTCTGTCGCATTGAAGAGAGTTTATTGGATGACTTACATTGCTTAACAATAGAACTCTCACACTAAATACGGTAAATGTGCTTAGTATTCGCAAACACGTTTATTTGTAAAGAAATACAATGCAACAGTCATAAAACGCGTTTTAATAAACAATGTTAATAATTCTATAACAAAATAGACCCAATCTCAAGTTTAAAACCGTATTTTTCTGTAATTCTGGCTAATCCGAACAATCACATAATCCGAATAGGGCTCGGTCCCAATTAGGTCGGATTAACGGGACTCTACTGTATTATGACAAGTATACTTGTACACCACTATAAAAAAAAACTATACGTAAAATAAAAAAATACTCAACATTTTTGACAAAACCAGAAATTTTGTTGCAGGATTGTTTTAGGATTGATACACTCAAGATGATACCATTCTAAGCACCCACTACAACAAACACTACCCGAGTCCTTAATGTCTACTTCACAATTTGGACACAGCCAAATAGGGCTTTTTCTTTTCACGCTCATTACATGCTGAACCGAACCCCACCCATCAGCTGTGAAATATCTTCTAAGTCTATTGACATCGGCACATTTATCAAGGCAAGCTGAGGACACTTTATTAGGATTCTGTTCAACAGAAGACTCAGAAAGTATTGTTCCCGCCACAGCTTTTTTCACATCTTCTGTCGACACAAACCACAGAAGCATTTGTTTATCCTTATGGTTAGGATGTTTTTTTTCAAAAGGAATACCTCCAACCTTCATCTTCTTGATAGGCAGTCCAATTACAGTTTTTGTGTTACCTTTTGGTCTTCCTCTCTTCTTCACAATTGGTAATATAGGTATTTCCAGAAATGAAGTATTACCTGCAGATTCTTTGATGTTTGGCTGTTCTACTGCAACATCACTGTTGTCAAGCTGCTCTACAACTTCACAGTGATCCACCTGGTCTACAAGTCCATCCTGGTTTATCTGGAAAAGAGTAGATGAGGACTGTTGAACAGCTTCATAACAAGAATGAGAAATTTGTGGAGTTGCAACATCTTCAACAGATTGTCGACATGTTTCAGATTGTTTAATATCTTCTGAACACTGTTGAATATTTGTGATTCCTTGAACACCAACTTCAATGTTCCTCTCCCAATAGCTCACTATTTGCTCAATAGTGTTTAGTCTCTGCAGAAATACTCTGGAGGAGCATTCTGACCCTACACTTGCTAATTTCTGCACCCTTGCTGCCATCATTCTAAATTTTTCATTTTGTGAAAATATTCTATTCCTAGAAATGGTTGAAACGTCCAACGATACATTTTGGTTCGTAACTTCCGTTTGAGTTAATACTTTGCTGTTTTTCATGTAGTATGCTTTTGTCCACCGTGATGCAAATAGAGTACTCGAAAACAAGCTCTCATTTTTAAGCTGACGAACTTTAAATATGTGATGGCAAGGTAACTGCATACTAACAAAGAAAGGACATGTGCAACTTAAAGATGTTGCAATCAATACACCACTGCTGGAATTGATTTTCATTCCACTGCCTTCCTCACCCACTATTTTTACTTTATCTATAAGTTTGAATTTTTCAGCAAGAATTCCGTAGGCATATGGTGTCAAAATTTTAAGATATTGTGATTGACCTTCAAAAGGAGTTGCAACATTTAACTTTATCTTCAGATGATTTTTTATTATTCTTGAATCTCGCTCTGTTCTTAGTGATAACAGAAGATTGTCCAAATTTTTGAATAAATCAGGCAACTTGGAATGTCTTTCAACAACTTGAACCACTTTTGAATTGATTGATTCAAGTCGGTTGTTTGTTCTATTTTGAAAAGACACAGCATTCTGCAGTCCTACAACCCACTCTGACCTTATATTATGCCAGTTATTTTCTAAATATTGTTCTAATGAGCTACAATCCAAATTTTTAATCTTTTCATATGTAGACCAATATTCTTCTTCATTTCTGGCATAAGGTAAACTCTGAACCAACTCTAATAATTCACTTTTTTTGCCACTCGTTATTCCCAATTTTTCAGTTGTTATTTCACGTCTAAATGTTCTTAATACATGGAATAAGCAAATCAACAAATTGCTGGAAGTAAATTCTTCTTTAAAAACATTTCTTTCAACCAAATCTTTGTCAGTCATGATAGTTTTTGTAGAGAACCAGGATGGGTTGTATTTCTTAAAAATTTGTACCATTGCCTTTATTACAGGCTTTTCCTCACTTGCACAAAGACAGAAGGCAACAATTTCAGTTTCACCATTACTATTTTCCACTGCAAATATATATAGCCCCATTCCTCTTGTCGTTACTTTATATATAGAGTCAACAAAAATCATTTCCGGAAAAGACTTATAAGTGTGCCTCATTTCTTCGTCTTGGTAGAAGAGACCTTGAAAAACATTATCCTCTGTTGTGATTAATTCAACCACTCCATTATCTTTGTTCTTTAAATAAGTTATGGCTTCTTCCAAAGAATCTGCACTCCTACCGTGAGAAGCCAGATTATGTAAATCTTTTAATGTGACTTTTGAATTTTTTAACAGTTCTGTTTGTACTAATTTTTTATTTGCTTTCATTTTTAACATTTGCTTTGTTATCTCTTTAGCTGGTTCATCCAAACGTCTTTGGCGTGGCAATAAGGAGAACGTTTCCTGAAAAAAAAAAAGATTGTTAAAATTTTAATTGGCAGTTAAGTTTAACTCTTAAATGTAAAACATTATCAAAGTTTGAAAACATATAAATAAATCAAGAAATTAAAATAATCTCATTCTAATATGTTATTTTAACATGTAGTTGGATTAATACAAAAATTGGTTAATCAAAATGGTTGCCCCCTCCCCCACATTTCGGTTAACCAATCAGGGTGTTACTTTACATAAGAAGATTAAATAATATTTTTTGCGGATTTATTGATAACTCTGTAATTAACCCTTTAATTTATAACATTCTAATTTTTTTAACAAACAAAAGAAGAAACCCACTGCAGTTTGCATCAATTTTTGAAATGTGTTGTCTTTTGTAGTCAACATTTTATGGCATATTCAACAGTAATTCTAATAAGTTTTTTATTAACTTAAAGTGGTACAGGTACATGTTAAAGTTACTGTTACTGCTAAATATCAATTTATTTACGTAACGTACAAGTATTATAACAAAAAAAAAAGATAAAACACAAACCTGATGTTTGCCTTCGTTTTATTAGCTCAGAAGTACTATAAAATAACTATTTTATGACCTAATATTTTAACATTTCTGCAACACTGCTCAGCACATCCACAGCTTTCTACTTTGTGGGCATTTTGACGTACTTGGTACTCGAGTAGCATATACGTTGTACAGAATTTAAGAAAAAATTGTTTCTAGCACTAAAACGGTACTGAAATAAAATCTATATACAGGGTTTTTCAGGCCACCTGTGCAGCATTTATAGCAGCAAAAAAACCGAGCTGCGTTAATTCGTTTCAACAGATACCCCCATTTTTGACAACAAAGAATTCAGTTAAAAATTATTTTTTATACTGTTTAGAGGATTCTACAAGATAACAAATTCAAACCTCATCATATTTCTTTACATCAGGGGCTCCAAGAAGATGCATAACTTCATCGAATGAACTTCAGGCAAGAGAACAACTCTAGCAAAAATCTGTTATTTTTATGAAAGATCATGAAAAATAACTTGCTGTTATTTATAGTTATCTAAGTGTCAAAGTAATATTTTGTAGATTTTCACTTGTAAAAACAGTAAAACTTAAATGTCAGAGGTTTAATAAACAACATAAATAAAATAATAGCATATTGGAGCACAGGTTATTAAATACTACAGTATTTATAATTGTTTATACATTAAGTAAATAATACAGAATTCAGCTAAAATTGTCATATTGTTATGCAGGAGGGTGTAAATGAGGTAAAATCAGTAACAGGGATGAGTAAGTTTAACTCCTGTACATTTATGTTGCAAATTTTATTATCCAGGAGGGGTTTGGTTCCAATTATTCTGTAATATTAATGTTCTACTATAAGTAAAAACATCATACACATCTCTATTTATTCCTTACCTTTGTGTGTTCATGGTTGTGCTGATCCAGAAACTTTTGTACTACAAGATGATGACCATCGGTTAGATACACTGAGTCGCAGGTAAAAAGGACATCCTGTCCTAAAAGTGCTGAAACAAAACATCATGACTCAAAATAAAATTATGCATATATTTATTAGTTTTTATAGAAATATGTACAGTAGTTTATATATATCTAAGAAACAATTTCTACTTTACTCTTCTAAAAATGTTCTCTAGTGTTAAATCTCACGCGCACGCGCCCACACACACACACAGTTACTTGCAATTTAGTGACGTTAGTTTAGTATCAACATGATGTTAATATTGAAAATGGATTGGCTGGTAAAAGGTTACTGGAACGTAATACCACTTGACTATGTTATTTTGGTAATACGTTAAAGGCAAATAACAGAATTTCCCATCTCTAACGGCAGTTACTCAAATACCATAAACATGATTTTACTTTGTTTGAACGAATGTAGAATAATAATGTTGAACCGAATAACGTTATAGGATTGTACTAAACAATATTGTTATTCTGTAAAATAAAATCAGCTGGCAATTAATTATGAATATCTATAGGTCAAATGTATTTATATTATATAGTTTACATATTTCTAATAGATTTTAAAAGCCTATAATGTAATTCAGTTTGATATTATTGTTCCAAATTCAAAGTAAAATCAAGTGCTTGGTATTTGAGTAATGACCACAAGTATGATTGAGGTGTATGTGTATTTGTATTACAAGGAATCAGACATGTTTGTCCTTGTAATATTAAAAAGTAAATGTTACATTGTTTTTTTTTGTAACATTAAAATAATACATGGTACTTTGGGATTATACCGACCACACCCAGGCATGAATCGTTATTTGACATTTTACTTCTACTGATTACTAGATTAGCGTACAACAATATTTCATCAATATAAAACAGGAATTGTCGTATCGCAAACCCCTCCCCATCCTCAGACAGAGGTCAAAGTCGAGTAGGTAACGTGGTTGCAGAGTCTCTCCGCCCTTTCAGCTGGTGCATCGCTTTGTTGTACTTCCGTGTTTTACCCCTACATTTCTCCAAACACAAAAATTCAATAAAAACATAAATTACCAAATAAAAAACTAAACTCTTTATTGAAAAAAAAAAAACACTCAAAAATTGTTTTTATTCTTGATCACATTCCGCCACCCAAAATGCGAGTGCCTCCGTGCACCTTTGGTGCTGATGAAGCCCACGCTGATGTCAACGAAAGAAAAACATCCCTCGAGATAGTACCTATCAGTAAAATATCAAATTCTTGAGGGGCTGATCAGAAATATAAATTGAATTGTAATGGAAAGGCAATTATGTACTGTGCAAAAAACTTAAATAATCATGTGATGCCACGCAGCCTGCCGTAATCGGGATTCGAGAAAGATAAGATAACAGCGACAACAATACCTGGAAATGCTTGTAAGTTTGTAATTTTGTAATTAAAGAGTTGTTTTTTCGTTCTATCATGTTTGTTTCTATAAATTTATATTTTGGTGTTCTTCATACTAGTGTGGTCGGTTATAATCCCAAAGTACCAAATACATAGCCTAGATAGTTTTTTTATTTATCATTACTAGATTAATTTTTAAGACATAAAATCAGCAGAGTTAGGCTATAGTGTTATTTGAAATATTTTTTACATAATTTGGTTTGACATGTTGTTTTCAGCATTTTGAGATATCCTATTCATGAACATTGAGTATTCAATACTTATGAATATTGATGATTCAATGGGTAGAATACGATAAGCGGACCCGGTTTGTTATATCGAAGAATGTTATCATCAATACCTAATATTCGCATCTCAAATCCTGGACTATCAATCGATATAAAATTAGGAAAACTGAAGACGACCATATTTGCTGCCCTTACAGTTACAGTTGTTTCTTTCCCACAAATTTCACATAAGTTTAATGGGTTTTTTCTGTACGAGTCCATGTTGAAGCCACGAAAAACACGTCATCATCTTTCAAAGCAATGTCTTGCAGTTTTCTATAATTGACTACCATTTTTAATAATCAAATGTTACTTATGTAACATTGAAATAATACCCTACATGTATTATTTGAAAATGTTTACAGCTGTCGACATATATTATTGTTAAGTTAATTGTTCAAAATAATTAATCAGTATCAATTGATTATATCGATGGTTATATTTAAGTAATATCGTTTGCCAATTTCGATATAACAAAAACCGGGTCCACTTATTGTACCCTACCAGAATCAATTGTCATGGTGGCTACTTATAATACAGCAGCCTGTAGCCTACCTATTGTAACTATATTGAAAACATTTAATTTTGCAAAATACAAAGAATAGATAAAGGATTGCTTTTTGTTTTCTTCACACCTGAATTACTATTTCGTCTTTCTATCACGTGTTATTGGGTCAAATATTACTGATGGCGAGAGAAAAGAAGAGACCTGGATTCTGGCCTATCTAAAAATTTGCAGGCGCTACTACTAGTATGTTGCCACGCCTTGTCTCGTAATTCCATTATTGTTTCACTGTTTTGATTGATTTGCGGCCTAATTGTTATGTTTTATAAGATAATTTAAATGACGGTACTGATTTGATCAATTAAAATTAAGCAAAATTTATGTTTGTAATAAATTTTAATAATTAGGCTCTATAGTGGTTTTAAACAAACAATAATTAAAGGAATTAATTGCTGAAATTGAAGATTTTTTTATTGTTAAGATAACAATTACTAATGTTCATATATGTATAATGTAAATGTAGTGCTTTTATGTATATAAAATTTAACATTGATACCTTACTGACTAACACAATATTGAATATACAGTAAACAAAAAACCTCTTACGCAAAAAAGAGGAACATTTTTAATTGGATACAAAACTTTGGTTCAACAGCTTTACAAATACCACGTCAAAAGAAAATAATTACATTTTGCTAAAGTTGTAAATTGTTGAATATGAAACCGAGAGAACACAGTTTAACTTAATCCTCCAATGGTAAGCATGTTCGGAAGATAACATAAAAAACTTACTGTTAGTAATATTGAAATTAACAAGACTGAAATAATGGGCGCGTCTAAGATGAGTCACACTCTGCAGGAATGCCACATTACTGAAAACAAATAACTCCATTGCTAGGATAAACAATTTGCAGGGTTGGCTGTGGGGCGAAGCGCCTGAAATTACCGCGCGGCAACACACTAGTACACAGCTGTCTCTTGCACAGGCCAGGTCTCTTCTTTTCTCTCGCCACCAGTATAAGTCTAACTAATGTTCACTTTGTAATAATATATAGCCTATTTCAAAAGAATAAAACTGAAAGTGATATTGTAATAGATGTAGAAATACCAAATGGGTTTGTATTATGTCTCTGGCAAGCACTGATGAATAATGAAATACACCCTAAGTTATAGACTAGCGTACTTATCAGAAACATATCAAAATTGTGATCACAAATGCTTCAGACAAAAATTAATACAAAATCTAATTATAATCTAGTAACTAATATTACTGTTATAAAAAAAACAGTCAACTGGTTATTTCACATAGTTGTAAGTAAACCAAATCATATTGAAATATGTAGCAACATCTTACAAACAAGGGTGCAAGTGTTTTGGGGTTCAACATTGATCTTATCCTGAGGAAAAGATTACAACTTATCACACACTTTTTACTTGGCTATAGACTTATTAATTGTCTAGATTACAGTTAAAATAATAAACAAAGTCTATGTTCTCTTACCTTTGACCAGGGCGCTGACCAGTTGATTTGCTTATTCTTTGTCCACTATGGATACATCTGTACGTAATTTCATAATATTTTAATTGTTCACTAATAAATCTTATAATACCACGTTTACGAGCACACGCAATTGTTCTCGAATCACTTATTCTTAATTGAATATGGTCCGTATTTTCTTTATTATTGATAAAAGTTTTCAACTGGTCAAAAGAACTAAACTTTCTACAACCCGCCATTTTAATTTAATAACAATGCACAGTGTTACAGCTACTTCAAAACCTTTGACGTCACAGTCTGTGACGTCATAGTCGTTGCCGTTCTTTGAAACCAAGACCGGTGACCGGGCGTATAGTAGAGATGGAAAATGTCGTTGTTTAGCTGCAACGCGTTGCGACGTTATTCTGCCAACCGATAACAGGTTGCGGCAACGTGTTATTTTAGCAACTGTTATCGGCTGACCGTTGCGCCTCGTCTATCCATTGCGCAACGTTGGTTCAATAACGTTTTCCAGTGGCTGTTACCTATAGAACGTTACTGAAATACCGTTACTAAAACATGGACCACCATTCAGTTAACGGACTTTGTTACTATTATTAAGTGTACAAAATTCGTCATTTAGCTGCTTAGTCTAGTTACTATAATTTATTTTGAGATAATTAAAAGTATCTTTTGGTTCAATTAAGTACAAAATACAGAATCGGGTTTTTATTGTTTGAATGTAAACATTTCACAGCGCATTGTACATTTACACTATAGATAAACATTAAAATATTCAAACTGAAAAATGAAATATTTTAGTGTATTAAATATAATTTACACTAGGGATTACTTTATAAAAGCTATAGACAAAATAATACAAACCAAATAAAACGTTTCTGTAAATATTATTATATTAAATGAACACACCCTAGGCTTTTTTTATAAAAGTAATTTATATACAAGACTAAAAGTTCTTTAAAATACATTTATCTTAAAAAATAACGTGTTTTAATTGCCCAAATTGGTATTTACACGGAAAATTGACAGTAAAATAAAACCGTTAAATACGTGTTAGTTACACTACTAGTATGTAAATGAAGAATACATTAAATGGATACATTACATCTAAAATATAATTATTACGAATGTGAAATACATATTTGATTATAAAAATATATTGAAATAATTATAGCCTACAACTTAAGTAAGATTTTGTAAGTGTAAAGTAAAAACGTTGGACAGTGATATTTAGCTATAAAAATGTACTGCTGTGATGTATACATACATATTTAACTGATAACTTATATTAACTACAACAAATAGTAACACAAATGACGTTTATAATTGCAAAATGTATACATAAAAAACTATTTATCACAATATAAACAAAATGGTTAACACTGCTATTTCTAATTAAATCATATAGGAACACTTTATAAATTACAAATATATACATACATAAACATATTGTTCAAATGTACATTACAATTACACTGTCAAATATTGTACTTTAGATTAAATGAAGATACACGAATGTATGGAGATTCAAAGACACAATTAAGCATATTTAGAAAATAAAATGGGCAATATAACCAAACTGTACACTATGGCTTCATATAAGATTAATTGCAAGAAAATGAATTACATAATTTCATATATTTAACTTGCAGAACTTATATATAACTTAAATTTTTTGATTTCTATTTACTGTAGAAGATTTAGATTTCCATTCAAAAACAGCAACTGCTCTGCTCGTTTTGAACTCAGTCTTGATCGGCGTTCTGTCAAAAAATTTCCTGCTTTAGAAAAAAGTCGTTCACATGGGACGGATGTAGCCATGACGTTAAATTTTAATTTCACCAATTTGCTCATAATAGGGTATACATGTTGATTCTCTTTCCACCAGCCCATAGGATCTTTTTTCCGTCCTAGATAGCTGTCATCTAAGTACCGGTTCAACTCGACAATTGCAGCGGAGGTCTTCGTACCTGAAACCAATTCCTTCATAGCAGTGAACTCCAAAAAGCTTACAACGCGTTAAAGTTAAACAAAAAAGTAAATACGTGTAGTTACAAGTAAAAACCCTAATTTAATTTATTGAAAATTCTAAATTTATGAATAAAATTTTAAAGCGGTTACCTGTAGGTTTCTCCTTGGCAATTATGTTGTCAACGTCCTCCCAGACGGAAAATTTTGCGGAATCTACGTTGCCATCTTTGTTTTGAGTGTTACCAATTTCTTCATCATCTGCTGTGCAAGGTTTGCCATGTGTCTCTGTCCAGATTGCAGCTAAAAGTTCTGTACATGTTTTTTTGATCAATTGCTTTGCAGTTTCGTCTTTGAAGACAGCAAGTTTGAATCTGGGATCTAAAAGAGTAGCAAGTGCTATTGTTTTGCTGTGTTCAACATTTTCCATGCGTTTCTCGAGACCATGCAGCAGTTCATTAATAATATTTTGAATAACTGGTTTGAATGGCTCCTTTTGCATTTTTTTACACACGGACATCAGGCCTCTTGTTAGGGGTATCACTTGGCTACCTGTCACGTAGCGTTCCCCACTAATCTGTGAAGTGACCTCCTCAAAAGGACGTAAGATTGTGCTTAGCTCTTTGCATAATCCCCACTCTTCCTCTGACAAAACAGGTAAATTTTTATTTATTAAAGCGATAGTAGTTTTTACCGCGTCCTGCAGCTCTACAAATCTGGAAACCATATAAAATGTAGAGTTCCATCTCGTTGAAACCTCTTGAATAAGTTTTTTTTGGCTCAAGGCCCATATTTTTCTGGGATATCAACAGTTTTTCAGTTGCATTTGTGCTCCTTTTAAAAAAAGTCACTATCAATTTTATTTTGTCAATTAACATTTTTACCAGCTTTAACGCATCCTGAAGAATCAAGTTTAAGGTATGGGCAAAACAACCAAAGTGCTTCAATTTCAAGTCCTTTTGTACCGCCCCTTTGATGTTACTGGCATTGTCTGATACTACGACTAAAATCTTATCAAATAAATGAAATTTGTCAACAATAGTTTTGATCTCTTTTGCTAGATTAGCACTTGTGTGAGAATCAGACATTTTAGAACATTCCAACAATATCGACTTTATTTCATAATTTTCTGAAATGTAATGGACAGTTACACCCAAATAACTTTCAACATTTGTAGAAGTCCAGGTATCAGTGGTTAGACATACACTTTGTACTGAGTTTAACTCATTCCGAACAAAATTCAAGCATCTCTCATGTTCAGCTGGAATCATACTATTGGAAATTGTTTTTTCTACTTGGCAATTTATATGCGGGATTCAAAGCCGACACAAAGTTAACAAAACCTCTGTCTTCGACAATTGAAAATGGCTGCTGAAAAGTCAGTAATAAACAACTGTAAGAGAAGTTTATCGAGTTTTTTACGTTGAGTCTCACTCAGCTTTTTAGATTGGGGTAAAAATGATCTAATACTTGACTGGTTACCGTCACTAGAAGATGAAAAATATGCACTTAGTGGATTTGAATTGGTTAGCGCTTCTGAACTTGGTTGTTCGGGTTCATTACGTAAAATTGATGTAGAGCCTATTGTAGAGTTTTTAGTAGAAATTAAAGCTGTCGTAGGGCTTGGCAAGTTAGTTGAAGTTTTATCTTTTTTTGGTAAATTTACAGTAGGATGGCGCTTTTCAATGTGGTGTCTAAGATTAGTTATAGTTGACTTATAATTTAATTACTTGCCCACATAAATCGCACTTAGCAGTTTTTATGTCAGCGTCAACCACAGTATAGTATGTCCACAAGTAACTGGTTTTTTGCTTCTTGTTACCACTCATTTTTAATATAAATTAATTACAATGTAGATATTTATAAATAATAAAAACAGTAAACACAAATTAAACGTGTTATTTCACATAACTTAATCACTCTACAATTATTTGTCAAGAATTATTTTAAAGAAAACATTAAGAAATATAGTTATTTTAAATAAAAATTTAAACCACATATAGTTTAATAAGGCAGAGATTACACTGTATGTTGCTCTTGAACAAATTAAAACAATTGTACTGCGGGTGTGGGAATGGGATCATAATAGAATAAACAAAGTGAATAATCAGGTCAGGTTTTCATGTCCGAACAGGCACCATCCCCTCCCCCAAGCCGCAATGTCGCGTCTCCAGTATTTTGATTATTTTACTTTACTATATTATCGTTACGGGTGGTGTTGTAATAACAGATCAAGCTGCTGTTGTCATTGTCAAGCCGTAGATAGATTCCCGGCAATGAAATAATTGTCATCCTACAACTCTGTTGTTTGTCATAACACCGTTGCTCAAATAACAGGTGAAGAGTTTCCAGTCTGCCGCTATTGACTGTTACCAGCACAGGCTTACCGTTGCCGGCAACGAAACGAATGAATTCATTGTTCGTTGTCATCCTGTTATAACAGGGAGTTTCTGATAACACGTTGCGGGGATAACTGTTGCCGCGCGGCAACACTGTTATTTATCCTGTTATGTTAAATAACGCCCATCTCTAGCGTATAGCCACTCCGTAATAATAACACTAAACGAATGTCACTTGATAAAAATAAGGTTGCGCTTATTACCCTGCACTGATTACTGACCGCGTACTAAGCTGCAGCCAATAATAATTATTAATGTAACATGGTGTCTTAAACATTTGAGTTAAAACTTTATAAATCATCATAATGTACGTGTTGCAGAATAACATTTTAGGTCTTTTAAGCTTATTTATCTTACTAGTAAGCATTGTATTGATTCCTGTATACAACATTATAGTTTTAGATCTTCCTTCTATAAGTAAAGTGAACAATTGCCCGTTGTGCTTTGGAAGAGAATTGTGCAGTTGTTTAAGCAGAGAACACTTTACATTGAACTGGAATCATTTTTTAATAAATGTGTTAAGTATATGTAGTCATAAAAATCATATTATTTTTGGAAAGTGCGGGGAGGACTTGATCGTAGTTAAGAAGCGCCCTATTAACTATAGCCAAAATAATGTAAATCTTTCTCGAATTGTTGATTTTACTGTGTTATTGGAGTCATTAGAACAAACATCCTTAAAACAACCTCTTGATATCAATAACAAATTTACATTTTGTTCTTCACACAGAAAACTAGTTACACATTTCTTTGAAAATGTCGTCAAAAAGGAAAATAATGTTTCTGAAGTTTATCTTAACTTGTTTTTCATAGCTCTCACAAACATGGAGCCAATTATTCAACAGGTAAGTCATGTTAATTTGAGATCAAGTAGGGTATTAAGTTACTATAACAACTTCTATAAAAAAAATTCCTTTGGGAAATATTGACTTTAGCCACTTCAATAATTTATTGATTTTTCTTATAGTGAAAATGCTTAAACAATTGTGCTAAAACAAATAAGGTCGAAATTGGAGTACTTTTATAAAAGAAGGGATTTCGATATCTTCTCAAAGGTAGGTTATCTTGTGTACCTAACACATTCGCTGCTGAAAAAAATTTGATCAGTCATGGTAAATGCGGAAAGGGGAAAATGTTTTTTTTTTTAACTTAAACCAAAATGAAGTCAGAGCAGCCAAAAAGTTTGTCCAGGTAACCCTACTGCTAGATTTGGTGACGTTATAACTGTGACAACAATTGCTATCAGCCGCACCTTGCGCCGGTCCCTGCTTAGTCAGTACCGCAGGAACTGGGTCCCGAATGGCACTGTCACTCGCGGAAGACATTGTCCATTGTGCAAATAGTGAAAAAAATTGTTTTGTGTAAAAAATTGAAAAGTCCATAAACATGGGCTGAACTCATATCAGCAGAACTCTCTGAACTTGAATCGGAATCATCCTGTTCACTCATAAAGTCTTCCACTAGTTCATTGTCGTCCTTCATATTGCCTAAATACAATAATAAACTCACATACACAGACACCATAGACTACACAAAATAAACAGTACAGCACAACCAGTGAGTGAAAATTGTGAATAAACAACGTATGAAAACAGACACAACACGAGGAAAACGGCTTCTTAACGTTCCACGGCAACTGCTAGGCTCACACTGAGGCAATGGTGGCCAAGCGAGCAGATGTCTGCTATTGTTGTTATCCGCTTGGCGTGCCAATATTACATGACAATTGTCGTCACCCGCAGTAAATGTGTTAATGACTTCTTGAATGCTTACATATTTGGGTAATTGTAAACTTAACAGCTGGAATAGCAAAATATAAGTTTCTCGTTATTAACCTATTGCTATTATCAGACCCTTAGTCAGACCGGTTTTATTGGACTGTTTTACCAGGGGCCCGGGCCTTCAGTGGGCCCGCCACAAGTGTATTTGATGGGGCCGTGTCGACAAAAAGTGGTGGCAGGACATGATGGGTCCTGGCCGAATATCTTTTCCGGAGTCCGCCATAGCTGAGTATGGCCTTGGCTATCATCTTCACCAAAATAATACGAGGTTTAAATGGGTGAAAATGAAAGATAACAAATTTATTGAACATTAAAAGTAGATCTACTTTTCTCGCACAGAGTAATTCATTTCATAGTTCTATTGGCATCATGCGGCCTTGTTATGATCATAAGTCAACCTCCTAGCCTGGAGGATTCACTTCTGGCTGGTTTATACCTTCCAGTTAATGCACCCACACTAGGTACAGCAAAAACTGATGACTAACTACAAAGGAATAAAATTATTTCCTAATATTTTATCTGCTCACATAATCCGCAATGAAACACGTAAATAACTTTCAAAAACTATTTAACTGTATTGACTTAACACACTACAATTCTATAATAGATACTATTGAAGAGGCAGTGAAAGGTATTGCACGAGAAGATTGAAGTTACTCAATTAAGCTATTCCGACCACAGAATACTCAGATATGCTATCGGGAGCAGATAAAGCTGAAAATCATAGATAACAAGAAATACAGTACTGAAATATACATTTACATTTCAAATATTACAAAAAAAAGATATTTGTGATTTCCACCCTCTAATTAATTATAAATTACGATTTGGTTTGAAACTAACATGCCATTTGGCTAATCAAGAATTCCAAAAATGTCAGTAACAGTCATTTTGAGGCTGTCCTGTTCTGATAATTTACTAAACAGCTGATTCCAACAATCTATGCAGTGTATATCAACTATCCTTATAGTAGAATAAAAATTCCCGACACACAAAAAAGAATGGGTCGTATAAAAAACAAATATTCATACCCTACTACAGCTCCTGCTTGCTTGTGGAAAAATATTTCATTATAACATTTAGAAACTAGAAGAAATTTCATGTAAAAAATTAAACAACCTAATTAAATTGAACACAGCTTATTTTACTCTTACTAAAAAAAGTCCACTGGCCCACATGTTCATTAGATGTGGCAAGATTACATATATTTTATTTGGGAATAAATCACTTATAATTAGGTTGTTTAATTATTTTTATATGATGATTTTTATTTTTTTACACAATTATTAAATATGATATAATTTGAAACTAACATTCTATTTGGCTAATAAGAATTACGAAAAAGTCAGTAAGTCATTTTTAGACTGACCTTGTCTGATAATTTCTATGTTTTACTAAACAGCTGATTCCAACAATCTGTGCAGTGAAATATCAGTCAGGTGTACCAACTATCCAAATAGTAAAATAAAAATTCCCTTCACACAACCATAAAAACTGGTTTTTATGAATAAATAATTTAATAAATCACAAGGAAAGTATAACGTGTATGGTATTTTTGAGATCATTACAAAATTTACTTTCTTCTGATTAGGTAAAAAATGGTTCATTGCATTAAAAAATGTCTCGAACCCTACAGCTCCTGCTTACTTGTTTTGAAATATTCTTCAATATTATATTTAAAATAGAATTAACTAGAAGAAATGTTATGTAGATTTCATGTACAAAACCGTCCAATATAGCTACTAATAAAAGAGCTGTGACAGTTTGAAAATTTGGACCAAAAACAGTTTTTTGAGCACAGCAAGTGAACAATATCAATAATCAATAATCAACAAGACTACAATTATTTGTTGGTCTTGTTACTATGCAAAACTTTGTCCATTTACTCTTTGCTGTATCACTTACAGTTTCCAAGATCCCTCAGTGTGTATAAAATTTGGAAATTGGCTATTCCGACCATGAACCGCACTGATACCCATATTTGTACAGGTTCACTTTTAGGTACAAGTATAAGTAGTAACATTTTCAGTTGGTTTTCCCGAAAACAGACATTAAAACAAGTTCTTCAGAACAAAATTTGGTCAAAATCGGATACTTTTGTAAAAAAGGGCTTATGGTATCCTCCAAAGATGATGTTTTGGTGTAGACAACATGGACCTCTAATAACTTCTTCTGTGCTTACATATTTGGACGGTTCTCGACACCCCTTGTCATGTCTTGCTGAGGGGTCCCCCAAAGTAAGTTAGGGGTTAAATATTGGCAGATGATGTTAACTTACACCTTTGAGCACCAACTGCTTAGTGCCGTGGTCTATTGAGAAGCTCCACAGTGAAATAAGGCTTTTTTATTTAGAAAACTGTTCTGTAGATTAATTTGTGGAGATATATTTACAATTTTTCTTTTTAGTTAAGTATGTCACCAGAACATATATATATAAATAATTAGTAACATTCAACATTTACAAGAAATCTTATAAAGTTTTGGAATGATTTTAATTTTTTTTTAATTAAAACTTTTAGATATAGAAATATTGTAAGTGAATGGAAACATACAATAGCTTGCATTATTATTACACAATTTACATAAAAACACAGTCAAGTAATTAAACCATAAACAATTATATAATGCAAAATGAATCATTTTATTGTTTACATGTTTATGATACAATAGATTTTTTTTGTTTTAATGAAAATAGTGAAATTTTAATTTTTTATAACTTACTAAGATATACATATTTTAAAACGAACTAAAATAATTAAATTTAAGTGTTTTTATAATAAAAGGTCACTTAAACAACAGCCAAACAAAAATTTAACTGGAAAAGCTTTTATTTTTATATACTGGACACAAGTTAATTTGGTGAACACAGAGGGTGTGCCTACACCCTTTTCATATCTGTTCTGAATAAAAATGTTGTTTTTTCTTTATCCTTGACTGGTAAAATTAGCACTACATGTATAACAATTTTTCTGCACATCACTTTCACCAGAATGACAATGATTCTCTGCTTTGTTTTAATAATTTGACAAACAAAAATTTTAAATTCAGACCAGTAACAGAACGTGAAAATTCTAAAAATTTTGAGATCTTTTCCCAATAAGTTTTTAACTGGTTATGATGAGGTTCCAATGACTGTGATAAAGTTAGCTGGCAATCAACTAATTAAACCCTTAGTCCACTTAATCAATTCTTCCTTTATTAGTGGAATCTTTCCGTCAAAACTCAAAATAGCCAAAGTAATCCCGATTTTTGAAAAAAGGAGATTCAAAAACACCCATCACACTACAGACCATTATCGTTGCTACCTACTTTTTCAAAAATTTTTGAAAGAGCAGCCTATAATCAATTAGTAAATTTTCTTGAAACCCATTGTTTGCATGATAAGGAACAACATGGCTTTAGACCAAATCGATCTGTGGTTACTGCTGGCATAGATTTCATTAATTCCGTCATTGACTCTGTAGATAAAGGAGAGAAAACAATAGGTATTTTCTTGGACCTAAGCAGAGCTTTTGATAGCGTTTCACACAAAATTCTATTAAACAAGATTGAAGGCCTGGGAATCAATGGCATTACTCTAAATTGGTTCAGTTCATACTTAATCAATAGAAAACAATTTGTTGAAATAAAAAGTAGCATTAAGAATCAAATAGTCACCAATAATTCTTCACTAGCACAGATTCAGCATGGTGTTCCGCAAGGATCAATCCTTGGCCCACTGCTGTTTCTCTGTTATGTAAAAAGTATTCCGCTCTCTTTTCAAAACAGTCCAACAAAAACACTTTGTCTGTATGCTGACGATGCAAGTTTAAAAATTAGTAGCAGTAAATTAAATAATTTGGAAAAATAATGCTTCTTCTAGTTTATTGGACATAAATAATTTCTCTAACAATCATAAACTATTATTAAATACCAGCAAAACTTATTTTATTGTTTTCAATGCAGGAAAAAGGAAATCCAGTAAATCCGGGAATAAAAAATAAACAACCACTCTTTGGAAAAAGTAAGTTCTACAAAATTTTTGGGTTTAATCTTAGATGAAAATTTGACATGGAATCTCCATACTGAACACATAGTTAATAAAGTTATTTCTGGATTGTATGCTTTGTATAGGATGTCTAAATTTTGCTCATTAAATACTTTAAAAATAATTTATTTCTCTCTTATAGAATCATCAATAAGTTTTGGTATTGAAAATATATGGGGATACGTCAAAACAGAATTTGGATAGAATTCTCCTTCTCCAAAAGAGGGCAATACGAACCATGTTAAATCTAAAATTTGATGACTCTGTTCGTCAACATTTTACTGATTTAGGAATAATGACTGTTTATAGTTTATATGTTTTCCGATCAATACTCCATGTAAAAAAACTAAACATAAATAAACTGGTTCCGAAACTAGGTGACAGTCATTCATATTTCACAAGAAATCGAAATCAAATTGCTATTAATTCCCATAGGCTAGAATTTTATACCAAAAAAACATCGTATGCAGGTGCAAAGTTTTTTACTAAGACTACCTGTGGAATTAAGAAGTATAGACAATATTAAATTATTTAAGAAAAAATTAAAAAGTTATTTGATAAACAACCCATTATATAAATTTGATGAACTTTGACAACTATCCTTAATTTATGTTGAACCTGGTAGTAGGTGTAGTTTGATTTGTTATGGAGAAAACTGTAAATACTGTTACTTAGATGCAGCTAGTTTAATTTAACATAATGACACCATTGAATGTATACCACTGAATATTATATGAATAAAGATGTTTCAATTCAATTCAATTGTCATTAAAAATACTGTAACTTAGTTTAACAAAATTTTAGAGACGGATTCATAATGTTGCACATTACCTTTACTTTTTTTATATGTCATCTCTATTTTTTACATTTATCACTAGATATAAATCACTTAAGAACTGAATAGAAAATATAGTTGTTTTTACAGGTGACCAAAGACTGGGCAGTGGCCGAGTACCTAGGCGGCTGTGGAGACTTCACTGTATCAAGATACTGTGGATACACTCTCACCTGGGTGATACCTCAACTAGACTGGATGACAAGGTCTTCAGTTGCTGTACAGCTGCTACAGTTTGCATTCAATGCTACCTTCAGCCACCCCCAATTTGCATTTTATTTCACCGACATGTCTCCAGACAATTTTGCAGTCTCTTCCGACGGCAAAGTACGGACTTGTTGACCTTGAACATGTCATTGTTGTCGATAAATATCCAGAAGGTAAGTAAGTTTATTTTTATTTACTGGCCCTAAAGTGACTGAAGCAACGTATAAAAGAAATGTGTGGGTATATGAAGGTGATAATACACATGCATGGCAGACAATATCAATCTACCATCCACAGTTATTAATTCAGAATGTAATTATTGCTGTTCTGAAACCATGTCCCTTGCGTACCTTGAAACTATGGTAACAGTGGTTACAGACTATTACACTGTAATCGTCATCAAGAAAAGTCGCACAACAATGAATAGCATTTACTGAAAGAGTGTTTTTCATAGTTGCAAGAATGAATTGTAGTGTTTAATTCTTTTACTGGTAGTTATTCTGCGTGTTGAAGAAAGATAAACTCTTCCATTACCAATAACTTAAGCACATATTCAGTTTTTTCTCTCACTTCACGGCTAACAATTAGAATTGTATGATGATTATTTTTACTGCGTTGTTTTATTAGACTACCTTAATTGAAATTATTTTATTTAATCACAATTATACCCTTTAATTCATAAATTAAAAAGTTAATTTTATTTACAATAATCCAATTTTTGAATGTATTTAATATACTGAATTAAAAAAAAAAAAACTAATTAGGTACACACCATCTTTTACAATTGCCGTCATGTACCTGATTGGGTACACAGTGGGCTTCTGTAATGGGCAGTCATGCGCCCGATGCGGTTGATTGTTGTTTATATTGT
>NW_025778866.1:0-67745 GCF_021130785.1 Homalodisca vitripennis | reverse complement strand
ACCCGGGGGTTTTATCAGTTACGTGGGTTTTCCTAGGGGAAAAATTTAATCGACCAGATACTCCCAAACTGGAAAATTGGTGGTTGCCATGAAATCATAAAACCCTAAATATTTGGGCCCATTTCACGAACAAAACATTGTTTCATTGAGATCGTTTAATGGGCTTATCCAAGGGTTATACGAAATAAGGGGTTTTAATTTTTGTTGGGTTGTATATTCAAATCAATTGTTATCGTTATAAACAAAAAAAATCTTAAAGTTTAAACCCATAATGGCTCGACCGTTACGCCGCTCCGAAAACCCAGAAATCTTACGTAAAAATATTACTCAAAATTTGAAATTATAAACGCGTTTTTGGGCAGCCAAAAACCATTGAGCGATAGGGCAAAAAGGGTAAATGAAGTATTTTGCTAAAATCTGTGATTTCCCTAATTCAGGTTTTCCTCATTAGTTTTGGGACTACGATCAGACGGTTAGGCCGCTATGGAGGATGTCTAAACTCTTTCCCCGTGAAAATTAAACAAATTGTTGACATAATAACTTTTTTGCGACTGAATCAATAGATGATAGGGCGAAAAGTGACTGGAAACCTTATTATCGTAGTACCACACAATTTTCTAAATCGCCTTTTTGTTTTGTTTTGAGCAATGGCAACGCGTTAGGCCGTCATCGAGGCCGAAATCAAATTTAATTTAGCACGTGAAAAATCTACAATAAGTTTTTGCTATATATCGTTTTTTTTGCGGCCATAGCGAATAGAGATACGGGCAATAAGTCACTGGAAAATTTTTTCTGTAGATCATGTCATTTACTATATCCCGTCCATTTGTTTAAGTTTTGAGTTTAAAGCGAAGGGGTTTTGGGGCCGCTCTTCAAGTGCGCGAAGCTAAATTTCACGACAAACTTCAAAGATTTCCCCTATTTTAAACCGTTTTTTGTAGCCAAAACCGATGGAGATAGGGCAAAAAATGTTACTGGACCCTTTTTTGTAGATACGCCTTCACTCCACCACTAGTGCGTTGTTTTTCATCAGATCCGAGCTGACACCTACGCGTTTAGACACTACAGAGCGTCAAACAAAAGTTAAATGCGAAAAATTTCCCAAAAATTCGACAAAATGTTTCGATTTTGGAACATTTTACGGGTTGATCGGTAGAGTTACGAGAATGTGTGAAAAACTTATGTGCCTATTTTGTAGAGATCATACAATTCGCTAGATCCCCTCAAAAAATTAGATTTGAGCTACGACCCAACGGTTTTAATTCTCCTAGACGGCTCTAAAGCAAAAAATGTACCAACCAGTTTTTTTAAACCAGTTTTTCAACCGGTTTTTAATTATTTTTGAAAGGGGTTTAAAAAAGTAAAAATATATCGGGTTTTTCAGACTTTTCCTGCTGGGTCCATAATTGCAAAAGGTAACCTGCATGCCAAAATTTCAAGTTTTCCAGCACTTCTAGAAGTATGTTAGAATTTGTATATATATGTCAGTCAGTGAGTCAGTCAGTATCACATGCGGCTGTAATATATATAGGACTCGCCTTCGGCTCGGCTGGGGGCTACGCCCCCAGGCCCCCAAAGTAAGTGCCCCTTTAAAATTCGGTTATATGATTTGATTTGGTGAATAGGTTAAAAATTCGGACATGATGTCCATGCCAGGTAAAATTCCGCCAGGGAGGGGGTTAACGTTACTGGGGGATAAAACGTCAGGGGGTAATCTGGTCATACCAGGAACAATTTTCAGGGGGGAGGGGTTAAGAGATTTGGTGTGATTGTAAAATTCGGACATGAGTGTCTGCCAGGAATGCCAGAATTCCCCTGGGTGGGGGTTTAAATGCTACCGGGGTAGTTAATATACATAGGGGGGTTTAATTTACTACAGTTGATGATTATTTAGGTCAAAACAGGAAATTGCGCGGGGGGGGTTAATGTTTACCGGGGGGTAACGACGACACCCCAGGCTCCCTTTCGGGAGTTTATTTTAGTGCCGTTTGCTCAAATTCGGGGGGATAAGCGGAATTTCGGAATTATCTTGGACCTATTTTTATTTAATTTTTTCAGTTTTAATCCAAAAAGTTTGTTGACTTTAAATGGCGTTTTTACGGTGTTACAAACCGTTAGAGGAATACGAGAAAACAGTAACTGGGGAACCTTTCCTGTCGGAAATTTTAATTTTATCTTTACGAATAGGCCCGCAGATTTGATCATACGACTACCGTTCAACCACTATCAGGCAGAATGTTTAAAGGGGGTTAAGACATCAGGGGGGTTTTAACTTTAGTCAGGATATTACCTGGTCATATGAACAAATTCGGGGGGGTTTAATGTTTACAAGGAGTTAATTGACCACACGTGGGCCATATTTTAGGAGAGTGTGTTGTGCTCTGTGAACAGTAAATAAAAAACTCTGTCCCCTATCTACTTTTGAAGACTTCACTAACGCCCGCCTCAGCCAAACTTCCCGATGTGGAGGGGGGTTTTTAGTCACTCGTTAACGTATTAATACAAGGTCCAATCTGGAACCAGCATGAATCGCACTAATTGTAGTTGCAAGATTTAATACCCCCTAAAATTGACCGAACAAAGAATTTTGCTTTGTTTAGAGCATTTACACAGGTTTACGGAAAGATAAACGATATAAAGGTGCTGAACCTTATTTGTATAATCTCTATCAGATAGCTAGTTTAAACAAAAAATTTATTAACCTTTAAGGCTAGGGCCAACGGTTTTTTATTTTTTCGGGCCATAATCTAGCCCGGCGGGAGGTAGGTAACAGTTTTTAAGTGAAATTTTCAACATAACTCACGTTTTTACTAGGCTTATACCATGGGAAAAGGATAGGGGTCACAGGACCACACTAGACCTTTTTTTGTTGATGATTCGGCATTTATTTTGTATTAAAATATCAAATTTTTAAATTGGTCCTATAACCTATAAATTTTTTTTGTCTGCAAGCGGAACCCAGGTAAACAATATCTCAGCTAAAACTTGAGTAAAAATCGATACTTTAAAACGGCCGTAATGCGGCCAAAACATGGGGGATAGGGCAATATTGTTAACATTGACCTTTTTTGTTGCAATTTTCAACGCCGTTTTACTAAATCCCATTGAAAATTTAAATTTTGTGCTACGACCAACCGTTTAGGCGCTATCGAGCCCGAAACCGGTTAAATTTTTGGGCAAAAGTTTCAAAATGTTTTTCACTTAAATCGCGGTTTTGCGGCCAAAAACCAATGGAGATACGAGCAACCAAAGTCACTGGACCTGTTTTGGTAGATCGCTTCACTCCACTCTATGCGTTTTTTCGTCAGATCCGAGCTACGACCTACGGTTTAGACACAAACAGCGCCTCAAACAAAAAGTCTACAACGCTGAAACAATTGTCCAAAAAATTCGACAAATATGTATCGAGTTTGGAAGCATTTTTCGGGTTGTTACAGTAGAGATGTGGGGAAAATCTAATGTGCCTATTTTTGTAGATTAGACAATATTCGCTATATCCCCATCAAAATTTAGATTTGAGTCACGACCAACGGTTTATTCGCTAGGACTGGCTTCTAAAGCAAAAAACGCCGTTCACCAGTTTTTAACCAGTTTTCAGAACGGTTTTTAATTTTCTTTGGAAGGGTTTAAAAAAAGTAAAAATATCAGGTTTTTTTCAGGAACATTGTCCTCCGGGTCCATGATTGCAAAAGGTACCTGCATGCCACAATTTCAAGTTTTCAGGAACACTTACTAAGAAGTTATGTTAGAATATTGTTATTATATATGTCAGTTCCAGTGAGTCAGTTCGTATCCACATGCGGCTGTCATATATATTGGGGACTCGCCTTCGGCTCTCGCTGGGGGCTACGCCCTCCATGGCCCCCATTTGGGGTGTTGGCTAAATTCGGGGATAAGCGTAGTTTGGTGATTAGTTTAAAAATTCAGACGGTGAAGTTTCTGAAATTTTAAGTATACCGTTTCTCGAGAATCTTACGGCGTACGTTAATGCTTCGTCTAAAACGCCTCAGCCAAAAGATGGTGTGCGTGTATAAATTTAATTATATCATATTGATGTGGTACAAGAGTTAAGGTTTTATGTGTTCGTGAAAAAATTTGGGAGACAAGAAGAAATTTGGTTTTAAACCCCAAAGTCAGGTGGAGGTATGTATACATTAGTTTTAATTTTGGATTTACCCCAAACTTTTGGACTTTGAGGGCGTTTTGCGGACTTAAAAAACCGTTAGAGATACGTGAAAAAAGTGACTGGGACCTTTCTTGGTCGGAAAATTTAAAATTCGATTTGTCTGACCTCAGATTTTGATCTACGGACCTATGGTTTAGCCAGGAATGAGCTCGGGAGAAAAGTCCTGCACTGGTCAGCTATCTTGAATTAGTTTAGTAATAAACATAATTAAAAAACCAACCTTTACTGGCAGTATTTTAAGTCGAAACAGGGGGTTTAATATCACCAGGAGACTATCTAGTCAAACCGTGAAATTTCCCCGGGGGGGGGGGCTTAGGGCTTTAATGTTAAACAGGGGGGTTTTTAAGACATCAGGTAGGTTCTTAATTTAGTCAGGATATTGTCTGGTCATATGAAACTAATTCCCGGGCGGGGGGGGGTTTTTAATGTATACAAGGGGGTTAATGACACACGTGGGCCTATTTTATTGAGGGTGGTTGTGTATCTGGTGAAAACTATAATCAAACAAACACTCTGTCCCTATTCTACTATTGAAGCTTCACTAACGCTCAGCCAACTCCCGACTGTGGGAGGGGGGTGTTTAGTCACTCGTGTCAACGTTAGTATATACCAAGGTCAATCTGGAACCAGTCACGAATCGCACTAATTATAGTTGCAAGATTTTAAAACCCTAAAATTTGACGACAAAGAATTTTGCCTTGGTAGAGCACTTTTACCAGGCTGTTACGGAAAGATAAACGACTCAGAAAGCCTACTGGACCTTTTTTGAAGACTGATTTTATCCAATAGCTAGTAATTAAAAAGTTTTACAATTTAGGGCTACGGCCAACCGAGTTCGGGCCACTATCCGAGCCCGACCCGCAATGTAAGTTTTTAAAGTGAAAATGTTCGACTTCGACATAATCACGTTTTATACGGCTAAACCATGGAAGATAGAGCTAAAAAGTCCAACTGAAACAGTTATGTGTAATATCGCATTATTAATTTTGTATTAAAACTCAAAATTTTATATTCTCGCCTAGAACTAAGAATTTTGTCTGAAAATAAGAGACGCCAGAAAAAACAATATTTCACGTAAAACTAAAAATAATCGATACTTTTAAAAAGCGTAATATGCGAGCCAAACCGTTGATGATCAGGGCAAAATGGGTTATTTAACCTTTTTGTAGATCAACGCAATTTGCCTATAATCCCTTTACATAATAGTGTAGTTTTGAGCTACCGACGAACCGTTTAGGCCGCTATCGAAAGCCCGAAAGGGAAAAATTTTTTTGGGCGAAAATTTCTAAATTATATTTAATCCAAATCTCGTTTTTTGCGGCCAAACCGATGGAGATATAAGCAAAAAGTCACTAGACCTTTTTTTGTAGGATCACTTCAATTTCCTGACCATAGAATTTATTCCCGTCATAAGATTGAAGCTAGCTCAAACGGTTCACCCGCTATTCGAGGTCTTCAAATGGGGGAAGCCTGCAAGGGCAAAACCATCGGGTCCGTTCGGGAATTTTTTTGAGGGGTTCATAAGTAAAAAAAATCCGGTTCTTCAGACTTTTTTCCCGGTGTTTGAAGATAAGATAACTTGCGACTGTGCGCTGCAAACTTTTCATCGTTTCCAGCACACTTCTGGAATCTATGTTAGAATAGAATTAGATATAGATTATATGTTCAGTGATGGTGAGTTGAGTTTACACATGCGGGCTGTATAACTACGAGAGACTCGCCTTCGGCTCTTGGGGGCTACGCCCCCAGGGGCCCCCAAAGTAAGTGCCTTAAATTCGGTGATGAGAAGGGGATTTAGTGATTGTTAAAAATTTTAGATCATGAGGTCAGGCCAGGACAATTCCTCCTGGGGCGGAGGTTTATGATACAGGGGGTTAAGACAATCAGGGGGTTTAATTTACTCAGTTTTTGGTTATCTTGTCATACCAGGAAATTGCGGCGGGGTCGGGCTAACGGTTACCCGGGGGTTAAAGACACCACCCCAGGCTCCCTTTCGGGTGGTTGGCCAAATTCTAGAGGATAAGCGGATATTCGAAATTAAAATTGAAACCCCATTTTATTTGGAATATTTTCAGTTGTTAATCAACAGTTTTGACTTTTTAAATTATATTATTTACGGGTCTAAACCGTTAGAGATACGACAAAAAGTGATGCTGGACCCTTTCTTGATCGAGAAAATTTTGATTTTATCTTTCCGATTATGGTGTCCTCGATTTTAGCTACGGACGTTTGGGTTTTTAGGGCCAGTACGGAGTCTGTGAGAGAAGGCACTGCACTGGTGGGCTATTTTTGAATTGTTTAGTGTAAATATAACAAGAAGCCCAAACCTGAGTTCCATTATTATTTAAGTCTGTTTAGGGGGGGTTTAATTTGCTCAGAGGTTTATCTTGTCATGCCAGGCATATTCCCCGGGCGTGGAGGGAGCATTAATGTTATAAGGGGGTTAAGACATCAGGGGGTTTTAAAAGTTAGTCCAGGATTATATTCTGGTCATATGAATTAATTCCGGGTGGGGGGGGGTTAAAGTTCACAATGTGGTGGTAATGACACACGTGGGGCCTAATTTAGTGGGTGTTGTCGTTTCTTTGATCATAATAAAAAACACCTCTGGTCACTATTTACTATTGGAAAACTTCACTAACGCACTCAGCCCAACTCCCAACGTGGATGGGATGTTTTAGTCACTCATTAACGTAGTAATACAAGGTCAAGCTGGAAACCAGCATGAATGAAGCGCACTAATTTTAGTTGAAAAATAGTATAAACACCTAAAAGTAGAAGACGAAGAAAGATTTGTCAATTTACAGCATTTATCAGGCTTACGGAAAGATAAACGACAGAAAGCTACTGGACCTTTTCTTTGTAGATCCTATCAATAAGCTAGATTACCAAAAATTTTTTCACCAATTTAAGCTAGGGACCAACGGATTCGGCCAATATCGAGCACGGAAGGTAAGTTTTTTAAGTTGAAAGTTCTTCCAACATAACTCATCCGTTCTTACGGCTCTAAATCATTTGAGGGTTTAGAGCAAAATGTCCACTAGACCTTTTTTTTGAGTTCGCGTTAATTAGTAAAAAAATCAAAATTTTTATTCATGGTGCCTACAAATTAGTAGTTTGGCGGCAATAAAACAACCTAGAAACACAAAAATCTCAACGTAATATACTTAGAAACATCAAATACTTTAAAACGCGTTTATGCGGCCTAACCATTGAGTGGTAGGGCAAAAAGTTACATGACCTTTTTTGTAGATCCACGCTGTTTACTAAATCCCATTGGGGCAAATATTTGTTTTGAGCTACGGACAACCGTTATAGCCGCAATCGAGCCGCCGAAAGGTAAAAATATTTAGTACGAAAATTCCAAAATATTATTAATGTAATCCCGCTTTTTGCGGCCAAACCCAAATTGAGATAGAGCAAACAAGTCACTGGACCTTTTTTTTGGTATGGTCCACCTTCATTCCTGACCATGAATTTTTTCATCAGAATCGAAGCTTAGCTCCAACGGTTTCGCCCGCTATCGGGTTCAAAGAGAAAGCCCTGCAAGGGCAAAATCAGGTGGTCCGTTCGGGAATTTTTTTGAGGGGTTTCTTCAAAAGTAAAAAAAATCCGGTTTTCAGATTTTTCCCCGGTGAGGGTTTGAATGATACGTTGCGACGTGCGTGCAAACAGATTTTCACAGTTTCCAGCATTTCCTACGAAGTATGTTAGAATTAGTATTATCTAATGTGTCAGTGAGTGACGTGAGTTACACAAGCGGCTGTAAATTATATATGACTCGCCTTCGGCTCGTGGGGGCTATTCGCCCCAGGCCCCATGATGTATACGCTTGCAAATTCGGGGATTATGTGATTTGGATTGATTGGTTAAAATTCGGACCATGAGGTTCATTGCTAGCCAAGGAAATTCCGGGGGGGGGGGGGCGGGTTTAAGTATACCAGGGGTTTAAGGACTATCAGGAGTTTATTCTGGTTATACCAGAATACTTTTCCCGGGGCGGGTTAATGTTATCTGGGGTTTATCTGGTTCATACCAGGAAACTATCCCCAGGGCCCCCCCGGTGTTAGAGATTCTGGTATGATATGAGTAAAATTTTCGGGACCTGAGGTCATGACAGGAAATTCCGGGGGGGGTTTAATGTTACCCGGGGGGGTGTTAATACTTCAGGGGGTTTAACTGTACTCAGGAGGTTATCTTGGTCTAAGCCCAGGGCCCCCGATGCATGTACGCTTGACAAAAAATTCGGGGATGAGCGGTTCAATTTACGCTTTAGCATATTCGGGAGATAGAGAGGGATTTTGGTCGATTGTTAAAATTCGGGGAACATTGAGCCATGCCAGGAAATTCCCTGGGGGTTTTTAATGTTTACCGGGGTTTAAGGGTCAGGGGGTTATCCCTGGTTCATACGGAAACTTCCCTAAGGGTGTGTAATTTTTTGGTGATTGTTGAAAATTTGGTACATGAGTGTCATGCCAGGAATAACCCTGGGGGGGTTTTAAAATGTATACGGGGGGTTTTTAAGAACAGATCAGGGGGTTCTATGGTAAAATTCGGACATGAGGTTTTTTTTTTCATGCCAGGAAATTCCCTGAAGGAAGGGGGGGGGGGTGAAAATAGGGAGGCTAATGTTTACCAGGGCGATTAAAGACATCAGTGGGGTTTTAAATTTACTCAGGAGGTTATTTTCTGGTCATAACAGGGATAATCCCCGGGGGGGGATGGGGATTAGTTGTTTTAACCGTGGGGTTAATGACACCAACTTGGGCCTATATATACAGGATTGTTGTGTCTGTGATCATAATTTACAACATTCACTTCTTTCCCCCTATCTACTTTTGGCGACGCTTCGCACTTTACGACTCATGCCAATTCGCGATGTGGGCTAGTTTGGGGCGTATAACTAGTCATTAGTTTTACCTAGTTTAAATACAAATCTCAATTGGAAAAACCGGGATGAATATTGCTCACCTTTTTGGTCTCATCACATATACTAAGTTGATCAGGAGGTTTCATTCACTCAGGAGTAGATTTACCCGAGAGGGCGTTTAGTGTTATCGCGGGGGGTTATCAGATTTACGTGGGTTTTTTTCCTATGAGGGAAATTTATCGACCAGATACTCCACCAAACTGTAAAATTGTGGGGTTTGCATCGTATCTTAAAACCCCTATAAATTTTGGCAAATTTTCACGACAAACATTTTTTCATTGAGATCGTGTTATTTGGGCTTATACAAGGGTATACGGAAAAAAGGGGTTTAAATTTTTTGCGTTGTATATCTAATCATTGGTATAGTTATAAAAAAAAATTTAATCTTTAAGTTACAACTAATGGATCCGAACCGCTACCGCCCTCCAGAAACAGAAATCTTACGTAAAAAATTACTAAATAAATTTTTGAAAACTAAACGGTTTTTGGGCAGCCCAAACATTGACGACTTAGGGCAAAAAAGTTACTGAATGTCTTTTTGTAAATCCACGGTGCATTACCCTAAATTTCAGGCTTCCATCCTGTTTTGGGCAACGATCAACGGTTAGGGCCCGCTATGGAACCCCGGAGTCCATAAACTTTCACGTGAAAATAAAAATTACAAAAAATGTTGCAACATAATCACATTTTGCGACTGAAACTAACTAGTAGATTAGGGCGAAAAGTGACCTTAGGAACCTTTTTATGTAGGGACCTACACAAATTTTCTAAATCCGGCACTTTTGTTTTGTTTTGAGCAACTGGCTACGCGTGGTAGGCCGTCATCCGAGCCCGAATCCTAAATATTTTTGCCACGTGGAAAATTTTACAAAAGTTTTGCATATTAAAAAATTTTCGCGGTTTTGCGGCCATAGGCGATTTAGCGAGATAGGGCAAATAAGTCACTGGAACTTTTCTGTAGATTCATGTCATTTATCTATACTCCCGTCTTTGTTTAGTTTTTGAGCTAAAAGCGAAAGGGGTTTTTGGCCGCTATCAAGTGCTGGAAGCTAATTTTTCCACGACAAACTTCAAAAAAGATTTCCCTATTTAAAACGCTGTTTTGTAGCCACAAAAACCGATGGTGATAGGGCAAAAAGTTACTGGACCTTTTTTGTAGAATCGCTTCACTCCACACTAGCGTTTTTTCATCAGATCCCGTGCTGACGACCTACGGTTTAGACACTACAGCAGCGTCAAACAAAAGTCTACACAAGCGAAAATTGCCATAAATTCGACACAAATGTTTCGATTTTGGAAGCCATTTTACGGGTTGTGTCGGTAGAGATGTGTGAAAATCTCTAATGAGCCTTATTTTGTAGATCATACAATTTCGCTAGATCCCATCAAAAATTAGATTTGAGCTACGACCAACCGGTTTATTCGCTAGACGGCTCTAAAAGCAAAAAAACTACACCAGTTTTTAATTTAACCCCAGTTATCAACCGGTTTTTAATTTTTTTGAAGGGGTTTAAAAAAGTAAAAATATCCGTATTTCCCGACTTTTCTGTGGGTCATTTTGGCAAAAGGTACCTGCATGCCAAATTTCAAGTTTAAGCACTTCTAGAAGGTATGTTAGAATTTGTAAATATTATGTCAGTCAGGTGAGTCAGTCAGTATCACATGCGGCTGTATATATTATATGGACTCTATAATACTCAATGTTTGTTTTTTCTGTATAGACAATCATGGAAATTTTTTTCATAAGCTCTAATTGGTGAGTAATGATTATTTTGTTTATAGAATAATTGTGTAGCACTTAGTAAAGTATGGTTAAAAAAGTTTTAAAAAAATCTTTTATTTGGCTGCTGCAAAATGGGCTTCTTAGAATGGTAAAACTAACAGCCGTAGCCCAATTATCTTGGGATTACTATATATCTGGACTCCAACAAAGTACAATTATACAGCTTTAGTCTATTAGGCCAAACATAACAAACACATCCCTCCTGAAATGAGAGTGTTCACGCAGAGTTGCAATGTGTGTAAAAATTCTATACACGACTGTTTTTTGGTTAATATTGGATCAAATAGATTTTATCTAAAATATACGTTTTAACAAATTACTTCAGTCTATTTCATTTAGTTCATCACATGATTTGGACACAAGTTTTCCTTCAACTTATTATTTATACAAACAAACGTTATATTGAATAATATGAGTACTCAGCAATAATTTTAATGAATGGACTTAATTTAATAGGAGGGTTTTAAAAAGTGATCTCCATGATTGAATTTTTTAAAAGGGGATCATTTACAGTTTTGATAGAATCGAGCAAAAAGAAAAACCTGGACCCAGCCCGTATGTTGCGTAGTTTAACATTATTTTAAACAGACAGTATTATTAGAGACCTAACTCTTCCAAATTAATTTAAATCACAAAAATATTTAGTTGGATTTCATTCAATTTCAAATAATTGTAATGTCATATAATGAAACCAATTTTATGAAGAACAAAATCATATTAAATATTATCAATTTTCACAAGAAACAAAAGTAGCAGAAAACTGTAATCTGCAATTTGAACTGATAACTAGCCAGTGCGTATAAATTTTTAGATTTTAACCTGAATTATTAAACGAAAGCCTATTAATGTCATTTCAAGTAAACACATGAGGACTTTGTTCTTTTCAGTTATGAATGAAAAAGTTAATAATTTGTTGATAAAAAACCCCATCGGGAGCTCACATCTTTCTTACACGAAAAGATTCTTGCTACATTACAAGAAGAAGTGTAGGTTTATTTTATAACAGCCTGATAGTTGACAGGTGAAATTTCTTCGACAGTGCTCTTGTCCTGTCGTATCCAGATTTATCTATTCATTATGTAAGGAATAGCATTTTGCAACTTTTTATTGTAACATTTTTACTCAAATGTAGTCTGCGCTTTTAATTAACAACATCATGTTGAAAATTACGTCAAATGCGCGACAAAAAAAAATCAGGCATTTCGTAGTAATAAAATCATACCATACTATATTAAGGAAACAATTTGTGCAAAAGATTTGAAAGCACTAAAATGAATATTTTTCTCTAAAAAATTTTAATTGTTTTTAATAGTGCCGTAAGGAAAAATATATTCCTCCAATTAAGTCGGAGGGAAAGGCATGGTAGATTTCACGTTTAGTTGTCATCTTGAAATGTAAATCTGAAGATACGATTATTAGTTTTAATATTTAATTAGAACAGCACTGATGATATTATAGCAGCTCTCAGGGGTGGCACGTAATTACGTCATTAAAATAGTTTTTAAATGTATATTACACTAACTTGATAATATTACATAAAAATCGTCATACATACATAAATTGTTTTGATCGTAAATATTGGAATGTATTTCAGTCACAGTTAAATCCAAAATTGAAGTTGAAAATATATTCCCTATACACAATTTAATGTAATTGTTTGCATCTGAAAAACCCCTTTGACCGGAAATGGGTGCCTGCCATCTTTGAAATATTGTTGGCACTATTAAAAGAAAGCTTATTAATCGACCTGTTTAAACAAAGACAGCTTTTAGATTAAAATAAATTTATTAGAAGACACATTTTGTCGACAATTTTTTGTGAAAATTGTTCTACGGTATTTATTATAGGTTACAGCCACGACCCATGTAACTAACACATGAGGGTTAACTGGATAATGTTCTCACTAAAATACACAGTTGGGTATACCAATCTAGTTCAATGTTTGTAAACATAGACTGTTACCTCGTCAAGGCCTTGTTGTTAGGACAAGACTGCTTTCTACTAATACGATCTAATTGATACAGGCATTAAGGTAACTCTCCATCGTACACTATAAATATAGATTTTGTACGTTGTCAAGGACTTGATGATATGTCAAGACTGCTTCCTACTAATCTAAATACACAGGCATTTAGGTAAATCTCCATCATACACTATAAATATAGATTGTACGTTGTCAAGGACTTGATTGATATGTCAAGACTGCTTCCTAATAATCTGATTACAGGCATTAGAGGTAAATATCTATTCCATCTGCACTATAAATATTAGATTGTCGTTGTCAAGGACTTGATGTTAGGTCAAGACTGCTTCCTTACTAATCTAATACAAGTTTTAAGGTAACTCTCCATTGTACACCTATAATAAATATAGATTGTACGTTGTCAAGGACTTGATGTGTTAATTTAAGGGTTGCTTCCAAAATAATTCTAATACAGGCATTTAAGTAACTCTTCCATCGTACACTATATATAAATATAAGATTGTACGTTGTCAAAGGACTTGATTGTTAATTTAAGGACTGCTTCCAAATAATCTAATTACAGGCATTAAGGTAACTCCCCATCGTACACTATAAATATTGATTGTACCGTTGTCCAAGGACTTGATGTTTAGGTCACAAAGACTGCTTCCTACTAATCTAATACAGGCATTAAGGTAAATCTCCATCCAAAACTCTACTAAATATAGCTTGTACGTTGTAAGGGACTTGATGAAATGTCAAAGGACTGGGCTCTCCTATAAATCTGATACAGGCATTAAGGTAACTCTCTCCCATCATACACCATAAATATAGATTGTGTCCGTTGTCAAGGACTTGATGTTAATTTTAAGACTGGCTTCCTAATAATCTTAATTACAGGCATTTAAGGTAACTCCCACCAATCGTAAACTCTAAAATATTAGATTGTTACGTGTTGTCAAAGTCTTGATGTGTCAGGTCAAGACTGTCTTCCTACTAATCTTAAATACAGGCTTTAAGGTAAATCTCCATCATACAACTATAAATGTAGATAGTTACGTTGTCAAGGACTTGATGCGATGATTTGTCCAAGACTGCTTCCTACTAATCTAATAACAGGCAGTAAGGTAAATATCCCATCATACAACTATAAATATAGATTGTTCGTTGTCAAGGACGTGATGTTAGGTCAAGACTCCTTCCTACTAATGTAAAATTCAGGCAGTAAGGTTAACTCTCCCACCATTCATTAGTAAACATAGTTTGTACCTTGTCAAGGCCTTGATATGTGGACATGACTGCGTCCATAAGATTACAATTTAATGGTAATATAAACATTTAAAGTGACGGGACAACACGACCATCTTTGCATGATTCCGCGAAAAAAATGTATATCATTATTATTTATTTTTAGAATATGATAACAAATACCATGGTTATTATTTCATTTTTTCTGAGTACTTGGTAAAATTGGTACATACTTGACATGTACGATAATTTTGTTTGGTTACTCAATATGGTATTAAACCATAAAGCAAAAGTTTTAAATTTTATTTTTATATCATAAGTGCAACGAGGTGAAAAAAATTACCAAAATTTGAGATTAAAATTTTTTACACGATGTTATGCTTATTTTTCATTTTGAAATAATTTTGAAGTTTTACTAACATACTTAATTGGTATAATAAGACTTTTACTACTCAAAATTATATGTCCAATTTTCAAAAAACATCGCTTAAAACCCACATGTTGTTAGGTATTTTGCCACTGTTGAAATTGTATTACTATTAAAGAACAAATTTGTCATAGGATATAATTCTTAATCGTATAATGAAATACTTCTGAAGTTAAGTTATTGGGTCAGTGGGAAGAATATTACAATCTCTATATAAATCTATTTAAGAATAATTGCGTCTTTAAGTTGAATGAGAAATGGCTTTTGAGCCTGAAGTCGGAGGACTTTAAAACAGTGTTTATGATACTAATGAAACCACACAATAATATTTTATATGTATGGCTCAACAAATATCAGTAACCCTTAAACTGTTAGTTGGTTGTAACAAGTTCTTAAACCATAGTGGAGGAATATGGTCCGTATAATAGTTTAAAGAAATCGCTTACGATGTGTTTTGATGGATCCGTATATATTATACGGAAATAAAGTGCGGATCAATATAAATATGTACGTGCGTTGGTTGTTACTTAAGCCTTCTTCAGTCAGAAAATTTTTCTTACTTTCTAGCCAATTTAATCTACTTCCATTGTAATGTATTTTCGGCGCCGGTAGTATAGTATGGATACTATAACTCAAGTGTGTCAAATTACACACTACTAGGACAGCGGGGGACGTATAAAAAAAATTTAAAATGTATAGCTTTCTAGAGAATGGATAACCCCTACGCCAAGTGTTTAAAATTACATACAAGCTGTCAATAACAATAACTCTGTTCTGTAAAGATTTCAGTGAATCAAACGCATCCTAATTTATCCTCTGTAGCCACAAGCTTCTTGATGCGTTGCCGCCATTCTGTGCGCATACTATAATACTCAATCTAGACAAAGATCAAGGAATAAAAAGAATAACTCTATCGCGTGGAACAGCCTTTGAGCAGCGGCCAGACGATCGACCAGGCAGACAAGAAAGGAAATATGTTTTCATGTCCGCTTCTGTGACATAATTTGTGGCTGATGATGATGATGCTATTTTTTGTGCAGGGATTTATAACGACATGGTATCACAGTGTTTGTATGTATGGGTATGTCATCAGAAAATTACAATGAAAATTACAAACAATAAGGATGATTGAAAAAATGGAAATTGTCCAAACTTGTGAACCAAAAAAAACTATTTTTTCACTCCAATTCAGAGCACATACTGCCAACCAAAATGCCCACAAAACCGCTACCGATCACTAGACGAGCTTTTTAAAACAATCGCTTGTCGGTGCTCCGAAGCAGAATGGACCGAAGAAAACAAAACTGCAAATATCGGCTGAAATTGAGATCAAAGCTTCATTTACATTAATGCCGGCAATTACAAAAGAGAGAAACTCTATTCTAACCCAAAAACGAAAAAACTCAATGGAGTCAATAAATTGAGGATCTTTTTAACACAATTGACTCCCTAACTGTGAAAGGAAGGGATACTATTGGACAATTTACATGCTATAGAGAGACAATTAGAGAGAGAAATACAAACTTAAGAATTGAGGTACAGAAGACTTTTTGAGAGGTACCAGGACACGATGAGAAGCAACTGCAGACAATTGATTCCCAAGAGAGGAAAAGGAAAAATTGTAACTGCTTTGAAGAAGGAAACTCTCTATTCGTTGAGGTCTGAAGCTGGGGAATTATCCCCTCCACTGTTCGGGCAAGACGCATCTACGTGAGCACATCTTTTTCCCACGATATATCCTTACACGCGGACATGCGTGGACTCATCGATAAATGAAAGTAAGGAACAATGAAAAAGCTCTGACCTATATGGCATTGGTGTAAAGAACTACCAGTCCCCTATTATTATTTCTGCCATGACTCCCATGAAACCCTTTAAATGAGAGGGAACCCAGAGCAGTCTCCACGACCTAACCTGCACTTCTTGCATGACAATGAGTATTATGAACAAGGCCTAACAGATGAACCCTCAAAATAAAATCTGTCTGTTAATCTCCTCGTGTTGTAAACGCAAAGGAGATACGTCGCCATTGGGACCTAACTGTTGAAGAACTTTTTACCACCTAACACTTAGATTTTTTACTTAAATTTTAATGACAGTTGTAGCAGCTAATGATTTTGAAGCAATTTAAGACCATGAAACTCTTGAACACGATCTCATTCTGTAAGGTCGGATAGAGTTTTCCACACATCACACCACCCTGTCCCTGCCCAATAACGTTTTGCCAGCATCGTCAATTCAAAATCGTCAAGCCAAAGTCTCTTTTGAGACCCAGAGTAAGGAGCACTCAAGGCACAGTACGATAAAACAGGATTCTCCTAAAAAAATTCTTTACAAGACTCTCATCTCAGAGGCGCCTATGCTCAGCTAATGGTATTCATGAATGTAAACGGTAACAACTCATATTCCATCAAAATGTCTAGAACGGATTACCAGAAAATAAAATTGAAAATTATTGAAACCACTCTCTCCTTCAGCTGGAAAACCAGACATGACTCGTAAGTTATCACAGAACATGCGAAAACACACCTAAAAAACAGATCTTGAACACTAAATTGTATAAATTTTCTCTCTGGTGGCGGCTTATTGTAGGGAATGATCGCGATGAATGGGTGGAGTTGCAATCCTAGAAAAAATACATAGCTTTAAGAATGAAAATTAATCTGCGAACTAGGGACTTGAACACTTAGTATTTCTCTTGTTTTTGAGGTTTGCTGCAATGAGGATCACGTTGAGGCAACTCCACAAGTGTTGCTTTTATAGTGGGGATTTATCGGACCTCACTTCAGGTAGTCTATGCCCACACCAGACAAAGCTCATTGAGATACTAGCGGAGATCCTGGATCTACTTGCTATACAAAATTAATAATTCGCATTGTCTTTACACATTGGGGAACAAAAAACACCTTTAACAGATCTCGATATCAACAACTGAGGGAGAAGCATGTTTAAATGAGCTCTCTGGCCATTTTTTCCATGGCAAGAATACAACTTCCACCAAACCAGGATCACCCCAACTTCGGCTACCTCCATCGATGCCCGTTTGCAGCTGACTTGAAACTTGGACCAAGTAACCGGTACGGGTGGGTTGGCTACTGGAATCTCGGATCATACCGGACAGCTGTGCTCACTGCAGCTACCGATCTCTCAAAGAAAAACCACCACAATTGTATCCAGAAGAATCCACTAATCTCACCAAACTTGACCCAGTGTATAAAAAAAATCGTTTGGCTCTGGAATCTTGGGGATCATTTTATTGGCTGCAGTGACACGAAACGATGCCTATAACAATTTCATTGCAACATTTACATTGATCCTTGACCTTTACTTGTCCTCCGAGAAATTCTAGGAGTTGGGAGAAGAAAAACAAAGATAAGAGAGAAATTTTCTGCAGTGAAGAGGTTCTCAGAGAATTGAAGAGAAGGTTCTTGGAAGCAACCAACAATCAATATCTTCTCAGTGGAGGCCATGGAGATAGAATAAGAGCGGCAAATCACCTTAAAAAAAAAGTCATATGACCCCTAAAACTAAAGAGCTTCGTTTCGACCTTTAATTCTTCAAAACCACAATTCCCGCACATCCTATAATAAAAGCAAGGCCATCTGGGATGTGATTAACTGCGAGCGAAAACCCCAACAAAAGTCCACAAACTGAAATATATAAATTCCTGTCTGTTGACGAATAGTTGAACATCACGGAATCCTGATTGATATTGCTTCTGTTTTAACCAGTTTTTTTTGTCGATATTGCTCGGAAGGGAAAAAAAAAACTCTTCAGTCTTCCGGCTGTTGCCTCAAGTCAACTCACTCCCTACTCCAACTGTCGAGGAAGTCTACAACGGCCTAGTAAAACTGAATGAGTTTAACCAGATACAAACGAGGCGGAATTGGTTAGGGACGATCGACTCTATAAAGCAAAAACCCCCTTGTTGGCTCTGGACGAGATCTCTTCTAGAATGGATAAAAGTTCTGCAAGGAGGAGCTTCTTGTGCCACTCTGTACACATATGCATCCATTATTTCCTTTCAGCAGGGGTCTAGTGTTTCCTCTCTAAACTAAAAAGTGGCTAAGGTTTTTCTTCTCATAAACGAGGGAAAACAGAGGGCATGGGCAATTTATAGGCCAATATCGTTTGTTCCAAACTTTCTCAAGATCGTTCGAGGAAGCTTGTCATAACAAGACTATTTCATCACACCTCAATATAAATGGTTTCTTACCAAATGTCAGCATGGTTTCATGAGGGTAGGTCGACAACTGACAGGTTGGTGTGGAACTTCTAGAGGACATCAATCGACAATATAGAGAATGGCTTACTCTTTCTCACGGTATCTTCGTCGACATGAGTAAGGCTTTTGATTGCATAGGCCACGAATTGATTCTATCAAAAAAACTGAGTTTCCTGGGAATAATGGAAGGGCTCTATGCTGGTTCTCTGACTATCTGGAAGGACAGGTCATAAATTGTGGAAAAATTCTACGGTCCACTGGGGGGAAGTTGTGCAGGTGAAGATCTGTCCTCTGCCTGTACGCAGAGGTGTGCCTCAAGGGACCAGTGTTGTTGGGACCTTGCTATGTTTATATTGTTTACTAATGACTTTTATTTTATTTATTTAACTTCCCAACGGTCAAAAAGGACCAATTTTTACAACGTGTTACAGTTTTACAAAGTTTCTCAAGATGACTTAATACTTTTACACTCAAAGGGCCCAAAGCCAAAATGCAACGGACTTTAAAACTTAAAAAAAAACTTACGGTTATGAGGAAGGGACAAGCCAAACATGCGACTGGACTTTTAAAACTAATTATTAAAAAATGGCAGGGAACAATACAGCTAACAACTATGCAACAATATTAACAATAAATAAAGCTATATGATTTACAATAAATTATAATTAGTAAAGGTAATAAAATCTACATTAATTGTAATAAATATTAAACCTAAGTATTAGAGTTTAACAAAATAGAATCTATATGAATTCGTAATAAATTTAAAAACGATAACAAATAAATAAACATACTAATTTATAATAAATATTGAGGATCATAATAAGTAAATAGAATTAGAAAAAAGTAATGAACATGGCACCATATGCTATAATAATAACTTACAGTTTTTGATTGCCGAGAATACAGATTCAATGCAGTGCCTTCCAGTCCAACAAATCCTTTTTGAAGGTCTCCTCACCTGTACAAAACAGATTCAATGTCGTCTCGGCATGCTTTTGGCCAGCAGCTGGAGGCGAGGGGAAAAGTGCTGTGGAACAAGTACTGGGTCGAATACCTGACGTCTAGGCGAAAAGATGGGTGTGGCCGCAGGTGTCGAGAGAAGTGCGGAAGTCCAGGCTTGGACAAGTAGATCTGGGGGCATCAATGTTCGAGTTAATCAGCTTCCTCAGGAACAGTATGGTCATTGATTACTTTCGTCTTTGTGAAGTGGCATCAAGTTCAACTGGAATGTTGCATATCATGAATTGGGCAGTGCGGTAGCGAAGTAGCTGCACACCCAACCAAAACGGACGTAAAGGGTTTGAACGTTCTCAAGTCCATCAATCTGTCCCAATCAAGTAAGAGGGCTCCAAAACAGGCGGTGAAGAAACTATTCCCAGTAAGGGTCTCACCCAGATGGATAGCTAAAGGATCCGTTAGAGCATATAATAGGAGAACACATTTTGCGAGGCTGTTCCGTTGACGAAGTATGGTATAGGGCAGAATTACGCTATCTTACAAATAAAGTTAAGTATGTTTCTTGAGGGTTTAAAATTAGGAGAAAAGGCATGACTCCAAGGTCTTTTTATCATCAGATGAGAAACGCGAGTGGGTTGATCTTTCAAGGGGGTAAGCGGAATATGATAGGTGTGCTAGACACTGGAGAAAGATATCATAGAGCATTTGGAGAAATATTTTATAATCGACATGTCCATTATCATTAACAACACGTTCATCAACAGATAAATACTGTTTCTGTAAAGCTTTGGCAATCGTTGAGCGGTTTTTATTGTTCATAAAGAATCTAGCATTCATCGGCGAAGAATGTAAAAACTTTTTGATAAACTTGGGTGTACTGGACTAGAGTCATTGATAAAATATTGGAGAAGAGAAACAGGGCCCCAACAGCGATCCCTGAGGCACACCTGGATATTAAGCAGAGATAAGCTTCGACAAAACAGGGAGCCCAGCAACCCGAGTCTCGAAGAGAACGACCCACGAAGATAAGGATAGCTCTTCAAACCACATCAAAGAGGCTCTCCACTGAGTCACAATAGCTTCAAGCTATAGCGCACCAGGTGTTCATGGCTCTTACAACGTATCGAAAGCTTTAGAGAAGTCGTGTGTATATTGGGAGTCCACCTGATGAGATTCTGAGATAGGCAGCTGGAGAAATGTGATCTTGGCAAGGCTAGTAGATATAGTAGTCGTCGAAGCGTCCTATTCATAAAGGCAATGTTGCTTCAGGCATTAGATAACATCCCTTCAGAATGGAAATGACAACCTCCTTTCAAGAAAACCATGCGGGAGTTCAAAAGAGATCTTTGGCCAATTTATGGACTGAAACAATTACTGGGCGATAATTCTTGGACGTCATGCGGGAGAACCAGACTTGAAGATAGGTGTGTTATATAACCAATTTTGAGATATAGAGGGAAAGATTCCCGGGCAGCCATGAGCATGTTGAAAGTATCATGGGTAAGGTTGAGGAATGATAATGATCGCTAACTGCAGAATTTCATAATACAATGGAGAGAAATATCGTCAAGGGCCAGCTCACTTGTTCACATCAAGGCGTATTCAGTTACACTCCTCCACCTCAGCACAAGGTTACCACAGCAAGGAAGAAGAGTGCAGTGGTACATGCCTTGAGGTCAATATATAGGTGGAGTATGAAGACTGGGACTTTACCATCTTAATGTCAAACCCGTATCGGCAAATTGCTATAATGTATGCCGAGTTAACCGTCATCTTAGTCATCAGGGAAGAACTGTGGATTCAGTTGAGGTCAATTACCTTGCATTGCTTTGAGTGTGGCCTCATGACCTACTGAGCTCCAGGAATGACTTGGTTCTAAACGAGGAAAAAACAAAGCAGGCAGTTTGCTGTTTCGGACCAAAGAAAAAGCTAATAAGTTGGTATCCCAAACCTTCTGATCGACAAATGCAACAACCAACCAACCGGGTGTTGTTGTTGGGATTGTCGACCTCTCTTAGGATAGAATCATATAGGATTGTCTTTTTGCAGGTGATCTTAGCACCTGCCTTTATTTGCCATTAAAAAGAATGTGTAGCTGTGGGGAAATGAGGAGGCAGTCAGAGCGGACTTACTTTGCCTTGTTTGATAGACATATGGACATATGGGATCGCTTTGTGGAGTGGATCGTCTGCTACTCAATTTGGAGAGAATCCTAATTATCCAGAAGAGGGCGATTAGGGAAGCAATGACTTGACTGGGAAATTCCGTGAAGGCTGTAGGGGAAACCTTCCGTGAAGTGGGAAATCCTAAACCGTGGCATCTATCAGCTTCCATCTTTGGCAACTATAAATGGAAAGCTCCTGCAAATAGCAGCTCACCGGATAAGAATTCAGCTATCCAACAGCACCGAACCAGGACATGCGAACAATTTTCAACCTATCTTTCTCATAGCACAAGAGCTGTTTTCTGAAGAAACCTTCCATACGCGAGGTATCCTAGATATCTTCAATCTCCTTCCGGATGAGCTGAACCGAACATGAGGGAAGCATCTCACCGTTTCAAGAACGACACCTAGATGGAGGTGGTTGGTCTTTGCATGCAGGGCCCATTCTATGTCAGTTGAATGGAGTTCTCTCTATTGGGAAGGACAATAACTTCAACTTTTGCAAGTCTAGTCTAACATCAACATGTATTTGAAAATTTGAAGACTGTATTGACGCTTTCACTCATATCTTGATGATTGTAGAATAAAAAGGATGTTCTCATCGTCTCTCTCTCTCTCTCTATCTCTCTCATCTCTCTCTCATCTCTCTCTCTTCTCTCTATGAATTGGGGATGAAGCCAACACCATATATATCGGTAACCAATCATTTCTTTCTTCAAAAGGAAATTTTTTGGGGCAACATCCATTACATTAATTGGCACACAAACCCAAATCAGGTCAAACCGGTCAGTCGATTATTGAGGCAGAATTTTGGTTGGCACAATTGTTATAACGGATTCTGATATTATGTAAATCAACTAATGCGGATGTACTCAGTATGGGTTTTAAGAAGTTCATCTAGCATGAACACAATCAATAAACAAAATCTGCCACCATTCCTGTTCTCCCCATTCACTTGTTTATTTCCACCTTATCTGTTTTGCGTATGCCAGTGACGATTGGTCATTGGGCTATGTGCCCTCTGGCCCCAGTCTTAGGTGGTTGGTAGACGGAAATGCAGAGACGTATTGTGGACCTGATATTCAGTAGGAGTTCAGTTAAATGATTATGTGTCTGTGTATAGTTTTTTATTAAGTGCATGTTTTATAGAGTTAACTGAAGTTTCACTACCATAACACTTGGTGGTTGTTGATTACTGATTTAGGGCGTGCCACAGACGCTGTTGGATTAATATTTGTTTATTTTTAAACCTAGTTGGTTAATAATGAATTATGGTTAGTTATTTACCCTGAAGAAAGAGATCAGTATTGCACGAGGCTCGAAAACTTAGTGTTACTGATTTCTTGTTTCACACTGAACGATGGGCAAAATGTCCGGAAAAAATCCTGCTTTCTTCTCAGAATCCTTCCATCGTCAAAAAAATAACCCTTCAAACGAAGAAAGAAACACTATTGATGTTTTTATGTTTCATGAAAATGCTTTAGTATTTTTCGTTAAAATGTGAGTCTTGTTTTGTCCCGAAATCGTTAATTTCTGGGATATTGGGAAGTAGGGAGAATTAGTGGGTGCCTGTATTTATCACGAGAAAACTATATACCTCTATGTAAGACTAAATACTTGGAAAAACTTCTAAAAATAGTTTCATTATTATAAAGTGCCCTTGTTATTTAATAATCATTTTATTTCTCTGCACCTTATTCCTACACGTGTCAAACCAATGGCAAGGGTTTAAAATCCTGGTTCACGAGAATTCCGCTGTACAGGAAAAACTATTTGGTTTTCTTATAGTACGTTTAAAATATGAAAACATTTGAAGGTAAGTTTTAACTGCTGTGTATAGGAACGAGTTGTTTTGCTTAGGACAGCTAATTTGTATTGGGACTAGTTAATTCTATCCCAATAGATACTTACTTGTATGGATACAGTTATGTAGAAACAGCTGTAAGAATAGATCAAAATTTTGTCTCATATTATGGTTAAAGTAGCGAATATTTAACTAGGTTTCCAATTTTGGCATGATGATAAAATACAGAAAACCCCCTGAATAAAAGAGATTTGTTCTACAATAAACAATAGATTTTATTATTGTGAGCGAAATTGTGCAAAATATTATGCAACAAGAGGGTATGTGTGAACGCGAACAATAATTTTGCCCACTTTTAAGTTATTTTTTCATATAAAGTTGTAATGTTTATTATAAAACAAAATAACTATGACCATCAATTATCCCTTTTTTGCATAGTGAAAGTTTTTTTGTAAATATCTCGTAGTTATAAATAGTTATCTTAAAAAAGCTTAGTATATATATGAAAAATTTTTAATCTTCTCTACACTAGTTTATGAGGGAAGTAGATAAACTAATTATCTTACAATAGCCGTTGCAGGCTTCTGTATAGATTTTTCAATTTCTTTTTTAATACTACACTAGGTTTACTTCCCCCGTGAAAATGGTGGTTAGGGCCCTTTTTTGAAAGGTCTGAATTTTCAATACTTTCCGTCCTTAATATACTAATTAAATATTTATTTTTTTTCTTTAGGAAGAAGTACAAGTCTTTACCATAAATCCACTTATTCTAAACCAATAAATATTATTTCTTACTCTTTGGAATGTAAAATAATATTAATAAAAAGGGAGAAATTTTTCCATGGTCATTTCGTTTGTTAAACTAATTAAGTTTTGAAATGTTAAAACAATGTAAGATAACTGAGACACACGTAAAACGATAATAAATAAACCGTAAATCAATCAAGAGAATGAGACCTTATGTTACAGGAAAAATCATTAATATTTCAAATCACATGGAAAGAGTTGATGAAGGACTTACCCGATGCTGCTTTAATAAGATGTTTTAAATAAATCTGTAACTTTTTGGGAATTGTTCGTTGTATTAAAATATGAAATTGTCGATTTCTACATATTACTGGTGAATTCAGTTCCTTCAGCCCTATGGTGACTATAGCAGAATAAAACAACCAGGAAGGGTGGAGTGTACTAAAAATAACAGGGAAACAGTGTTTCTCAATTTTTTTATTACCAAAACTATAGCAACAAATTTCACAATCCCATACTTGATATATAAATTATGTACTAGTTGTTATTAATCAAATAAATATTTTTTGAAAAAACCCATAATAGATAAATTTAATAGTATGATATGTTTTTAGAAATGATAGGCGAATTACAAATCAAGAGTTTGGGACACTACCCAACGTCTGAAATCATTTGTTACGCTTAATTTCCAAAATATTCTCAAAATCGAGTTTTAACTTGAAATACTGTTTTTTATTACACATACCAGTTTTCAATGTACACGATATTTTTCAAAAGTAAACTAATAAATTGCCATGATTATAGCTTTATTTTTTGTATTTATACTTTTCTTTATTATACACATATCAATGTTTAAAATATACTAGTGGCGTATATAACCCACAAATATGAATGTAAAACATTGAAACGCATTTCTAAAAACCGCTTTAGATAAGGACAAAAAGAAAAAATTGGTAAAAAGATACATACTTAGTACTTTTTTTAAGAAGTATAAATATATAGGCATAATAGTTAGATACTCTTAAAGTTGTGGAAGTCAAAAGCCATGTTATCTCTGAGTACTCTCACTAATGGTAAAAGCAGAGTTGTGTCTAGGGTGCTGAGGTTGGCGTGCCTGGAGGGTAGCGTATAGGACAGGGTTGCCCATAACTCTCACACTCACTGGTGATAAAAAATAGTTTTCGCTGATGCAATTTACATTTGAATTTTTAGTAAAATAATCATTCATTTTTTGATCTTTAATCTGCAAAACTTACATGTGTTTTCGTTAATCTAAAAAACGTTATTGCTTTAATATAAATTTTACCGTACCACACAAGCCAAACTATCAACTTCTATGGTTTTACGTTTCTAACCATTTTCAAATAAATTATTTCACATATCTGTATGTCATATATATTATATAGTCTTAATATATATAAATAATTACAATTTCATATTGAACTCATGAATATAAAATAAATATATAGGTATTATACAAAGATATGAAGTAACACATACATGCACATGCAAGTATTGTGTTATAAAGATACAAAACCAATATATGAACCCAAATAATCCTAGATCATGTTTTACCGTAATTCCATCAGTAGGCATTCAACGACGAAATATTATCATCTTGCTGATTATTACTGGCTGAAAGCTTTTTTAAGACTTTAGATCGTATTATTAAACCCCCTTTCCATATGATAGTAGGAGAACATCGTTTGCAATACCCTTCCATCCACTTAAAGCATTTGAACAACTTACCATGCCTCTTAAACATTTTATTTTACTGGATTTGTGTCACTTAAATTTTAGGCCTACAAAATATGTTTTAAATATATCAAAAGGCATGAAAATTTACGGTATATGTGATTTAAAAAATGAAATACTTAAGCCTTGTTGTATTACACGAACAATGCTGATCAAGAAAAAATGCTCTAACTAATAATTAAAAATATACATATTAAAAAATAATTAACAAAATTTTTGGCGAGTTTTTTCACAGTGCTTATCGTGAAAAAAATGGTGAATAAATTTCAACTAAACATGAAATTTAAAATAACTGTAGTGACTCAAGCAAATCGTTGGAAGAAAAAACATTCATACATTACTGTAGTGAGAGAAAAACATTAATTAGGAAATGTGAAAAATGGACTATAAAAAACGGTTTTACCAACGTATAATCCATCCAAAATCATAAAGGCAACGTTCCTCTCAAAAAGACATGGTTTCTTACCTAACATCTGTAAACATCTAACATGTCTTCAAAAATTATAAACAGTTACCATAAGCCAGAATTATCATAACTAGTTAAATAATAAGCTTAATACTAAATACATTCCAATATATTAAGTTTACAATTTTCTACATTTTTAGTTTCCACCAACAATTATTAACAAAATATAAACCACAGATTGTTCATTAAGGTTTCTTTATTACCTTTACAGTTCTTAGAACGGAAAAACAAGTATAGTTCTTAAAACGATATTAATATATTAATCAAGTTTCAAATCAAAGATTTTTAATGTTGGGAATTTCAAACCATTTATAAAAGTTTTCTTAGGAAAAACTCCCTTTAAGTTTTAACGAGTGAATCATCTACAAATAAACGACGAAAGATGCGTCATTAAATAAGTAAAACCATTGGCTGCATTGAACTCTCTGTTAATGTTTGAATAAGCGAATATGGATTTTCCTTAATAGGGTAAATGTAATTGAAGGTTTATGGATCATTTTTATCTTATTTCTTACTGTAGTTATTAATTACGAAGCTTGTGATACAAATTTTTTTAATAGGGAAATCTATAGTGTAATAGGTACTTTTTGTTTATCTAAGATGAGTAGTTTATTAATATGGTTGAGTTTTGCAAAGTAGAACCAAGACAAAGAGACGATTGACGAATGTGTGAAGTCCCCCCGTGGCGTCCTATTGTTCTCTGACGTACATCTGAAGGACAAATGTAAGGGCAGGAAAAAAGTTGGAGTGATGTTGACTATAAAAAGTTGTTCTGTTCACTCGTCTTTCTAAAACTCATTCAAGTTTGAAAGAGAGGGCTTTATTGTACCTAACAGAAGAACAGCTTCAATTTTTGTATTGCAGTGTTTCAGTGCATGATGGGAAATCATGAGCCTTGGATGTGTCTAATAAAAACGAACTAATATTTGATTTATAAAATAATTTTCCTGTTCGTTGTTGGAATTATAGATAATAAATATTCGTTTACTAGCATTAGCAATAGGGAAATATAAAGAATTGTTAAATTTAAATAGAAAATGGTGTTGTGTTTTATCCCACAGAAATTAAAATTGAATAGAGGTTTTAAAAGTGGAATATAATCAATAATCTATTGTATATCAAAAGTACACGTAGGCTGAAAAGCTGGAAAAAATGCAGGAGGAATTACGTAAAAAGTTAAGTATTATGTTTCGAACATGTTTGTAAAACACATTTACATAGTTATAGTGGGAAGGGTTAATTCAACTGTTGGAAGTTGAGTAAACACATGCGTGATTAATATTCTAAGAACATTATTTAAGTTACCAAGTTTATATATAAGTTTATTCTACCGTATTAGTCACAAGTTCAACATAGATTTGTTTATATTGGCCACAGAATGTTCCACTCATTTTTTATTATTAATATAAGAAAGGAATTATAAATACTATAAAAACATATACAAAACTAAGCGACTGAGTCAATCATCACCGTTTTAGGGGATACTAACATTGCCACTCTATATTATCAAATTGGTATTAAGGGTTTTAGTATTAGCTAGAGATTTATTAGCATACATTCATGATAGGTAGTTTTATGTATAGATAAACGTTTGTCAACAAAGGGGTTATAAATGGAGGTTGCGTTAAGTTGTTTACTAATTAACGTTAGAACTTTATTAAATTCTTTTGTCGAAACTTTTCTACAATTTGGCTTTCAAAAGTAACGATAGTAAATATTTCAAGAAAGAAACTTTAGTCACGTAAAGATAAACAGTATTAATTAAAAACCCATATCATGTGTTATTTAACTGTTTAATTTATAATGTGTTTTTAAAATTAAAAATATCATAAAAGAAGTTAGTTTTTCCAATGATATGTTTCACAAGCAAACGGTTAATTGATGTCTCTAAAGGAATATTTTAAGTTCGACCGTTTCCTATTCAAGTCCATCATGCTGGAAGACTACATACTAAATATTTAATCCTCCAAAAATTCCTTGGAAATTACCTTGATCGAGGTTTCACATAGAATGTCTAAATTGATTCAGTTTTTCCAAAATTAGTATCTGGCTATTCTATGTTTGAAAGTCTGTAGCCAAATACTGCCCGTCAGGTACTGATGGCGGCGTTTTGCGGCCTGAACCCACACTTTTCCTACGGTGTGGTTTTTGTGGGAAAGCTTGTTCAAAAAAATACATTTTTTCAGAGTTTTCAGGCTTCGAAAGAAAGTGGTCAGAAACAGTAGCCAACATGAACTTCAGAGAGTCGTGCGTGGCGACTAGTTTTCAAAGAATTGCCACGTGTTCAATCTGCCATGTCTTTGCATATTGAAAGCTGTTTCATTCTTTAGGTCAAAACGTGCCCAGACTAGGGGCCAAGGACGTACATGGATATGAAACGAGAGGCAGAGTTAACTACCGATGGGCGACACAAAACGGTAGTTTTTTAAAAATCTGCCCTCGCAGGGCAGGTTGTCCGTTTCATCAACAGATTGCCCGATTTCATGAAAATTTTTACTAACGCTCATGGGTTTTTAAAAATTCGCAAAAACGCTTTTTAGAGTTTAAGTGGAGAGAGTTTCCGAATGATTGGTGTTCAAGAATTGCAAAAAGTATGTCTCAATGTAGTATTGTGAAAGAATGTAAAAAATTATAGATTACTTTAATATGACTTTTGCGATATAATGTTGTATTTTCCACGACAGTAAAAGGTTTGAATTTTTGACTTTAACTTTATTTGTATACCTTACTTTATAATAAATAAATTGAACAAAGGCTTTTTATTGCAGGCGCATCCCCACAAATCAGCCTTTACAATTAGGCTCTCCTCAATTAATTTAATTGAAGAGGAAATCCTCCTATAAAATGTGATGAAATTTGTATACAAAATTAGATGATGAAAAGTTTTATCTGTAAGTTTGTGTGTTTAAGCAATATGTATCAAACATAATTATGTTTAACCTGTAAATATTTTAGTAATTTTACATTCCAATTATAACAAGGACTTTTTGTAATATACAAAAATCTGTCCATATTAAAAAAAGTTATACTCAATTTATATTCCATCTCTTATTTTATATGGACATATTTTGTAAGTGTGATTATAGTTGTTATTATTGACTACAGTATTAACGCATGTAATTATATTTTATGAAACTGTATAGTATACATTTCACGTATTATATAGTTTATTTTTAACTAAACCACAGGTAAAAAGGAAATTTCCATTCCAAACTAGTTGTTTTCATAAATTAATAGTCTAAATATTAGTAATATTGTGAAAACTGTTATTATAATACTGTATTCAATATGTTTTATTTCTTTAAAGTTTCATGGAGCAGTTACCTTGCTTTATATGTTTATATGTCAACTCGGTCTTCTCTTTTGTATTAGAACAACAATGAGCTCGAAGCACTGACTGCCAACCAAGCAGATCGACTTACTTCAAATTCCGTTTGACTCAGTAGTTTAAGAGTCAGAACTTTGTCTGAGCTATGAGAATACTTAGTTGTTTTCGAATTGCATCGTTTCTACATCACCTTATCTACAAAAGATCTGTGTCTCGTTTGCTCAGCAGTAATCTAATCAAAACCAGATAAAGAGCTTTTTTTCAGGTTCTCAATTCAGTGTTTTGAAATCTTGTATAACACTTTAAGGCATTTTGTAAACAATAAGGCAATGTTTTTCCTGTACAAAAATAAGTAATTATTGAAAAAAAGTAAATTGAAAAACAGTAAACTGCAAAGTATAAACTCCATACTGTATTGTTCAAAGGGTGGTTGTTGTTATAATCAATATTATAGAGTAAAATTAATGAACATTTTTCAAGGAAAAAAAAACTGAATCAGTATCTTTTTGGAAGCGGAATACTTTCTAATGTGCCTTTATAATGTGCACATGGTGCTTTATGTAAATGAGTCTTAAAAATTAAAACTTTCGTGTAATCGCAATTTATTTTACTTTTCTAAGAATTTGTACCTATTTTTTCTATCCACGACAAGGTTAAAACTTCATAACATCAAGTTTTAGGTGGGTTCTGGCTGAAAAATATAAATTTCACACACAACACACACACACACACACAACACACACACACACACACACACACACACACACACACACACACACACACACACACACACACATACACATATAGACTTAAACTCTCCATCCAGTGTAGAGCATAATTGCTGGACTTGCAAACTTGCACAGCAAGGTGATAAACTCTGTAAGGTGGTTTACATCTGTTAGAATACTACTGCGGGAATAATCACGTTTAAGGCCGTCGGTTGAATTGATTGGTCATTGTGGTTCTGAGCCTTAGTTACTTGTTGCATTTGCAGATAACCCGAGCCAAGAGAATAAAATTTCAATCTGTTTAATGGACTTCACTGAATTAGTGTATATTTCCCGTTTAGTCACTGTCTTCCAACGGCCCAAATTGCATTTATTGCGATAAAGTATATTAAATTCTATATAACACCACGCTAAAGCTAAAAAAATTGCCTCCTAATCGCGAGACCTTAAGAGGTTGATTATTAAGTCAGGTTCTTAAGAACGCACTGATATTTGCAGCCATTAGAAGTGAAAAGAAACTGTTTCTACTTAAATCACTTTAGATGCCTATAATGAATTATAACTCTGGACGAGTTTAAATAACCAATATTACGAGTTGATAACTCACTGGGATTGTATGTAATGTTATAGCTGTACTAAAATAAATATTTATTAAAGCTGGTTCTCGGGTTACATTGCATTGCAATAAACGAATATGTGAACTGAAGGAGTCTAAATTAAAACACTTTTCGGTAAATTAAAAATATTAAACTAAATAGATTATACCTTTGATATAAAACATTAAAGAGACTTTGACGTTTCTGTTGAAATTATTTTATTTATAATATAAACTAGTTTAACTTCTTTCATATTTAATGTGATTTTCAGTTAATTAATATTGCTATATTGCAAAGTAATATGGATAGTTAAATTATGCAAAAAACAACGTTCAGGTATTCATTACTTTTTATTCCTGTTCTGTGACATAAGGAGGAGGTTCCAAATAAGACTTTTTATCATAGAGCCAACCTGAACCATACATTTTACGATATATCTTCAGCTCACTTGGAAAATGTTTTTTGGAATTTTGTGAGTATTTCAACAAGGATACAGGAGTATGGCACACACCACGTCGCGTAAAAGGCTTAGCTGAGTTAGCACGCAAAAAATATATCTGATTCGATTGTCGAGAAGACTTGCTGATAGACGGAGAAACAATTGTATAGACAGGAAATTTACCTAATTAGATGCAACATAGAGCTCATTCTTGTCTATGTAGGAAAACTGTTTAATGGCGAAACGTTAAAATCTAACGTAATATTAGCATTAAATTCAGTACGCTTAATGATTTTGGATAATTACAGGTTTTTAAATAATTTTTTACTTTATTATAAAAATGTAATCACCATACACGGTTTAACAGGAACCGTTCGGAAAAAAGTATCAAAAGCAAGAGAGAAAAATATTCCTAATCTTAGAAAACTATTTCTTTTCTTTCGATAATGCATTATTTACTTTCATGTTTATTATACTGCTTCCAAAATTGACGTTCAAACCATTAAAATATCATTTATAATAAAACTTTACGAGATTTTTTTAAAGTTATCCACTTAGTGTTTTCATTTCTAATTCTATACTTATTCTAATAAAGACGGATCTCTTCAATATTTTAAAATTGGAATTTTTTTATTTTCTTTGAATGCATACACTGTAGGCGTAGTCGAATTGGACTAACTGTGTTAATATTATATCAGATTGAAAACATCAATTTTACTTAATTATTAGTATTTTTTATATTGGTCAGAATCATACTTTAAGTAAAAAATGGCAACTCTACAAATTCGTACAAGAGCGTAGAAAATGAACAAGTTTATTAATAAGCTGTATAAAGAAAGTGACAAGTTTATAAAAGAAAATTAATTGGATATCAAACAGATTAACACAGATAATTGTCTTGGGCTCTAACTGGCTATCTGGTCTTGTTCGGCCAGTAATAAAAATCCAAGAAATTGCTGAAAAGCGGCAAAAGATAATAAGAAGAACAGTGAAGATTAATATTTTACATTAAAGTGACATTAACCTGGAAAAAATCTGAGAACGTAATTTACAGTAACCAGGAGAGGAGACCAATGAATACAATAATACTGGTAAACATGACAATTAAAACCTAGAAGATAATAAAAATAATGCGCTTAGGATAGGTGAAAGTGTTCTCGTGATCTCGTGATCTCGTTCAGCACATGTCGAGTCTCGTAGGAAAGGTCAACAATTTAGACAACTTACAAAAGCATTTTGTTACGAAATTCTAAACATTCAAGATTGAAGCTGTACTCCTATTAGTAAAATACACTTTTTCACTTCAAACTTGAACGAAGCCTTGAAAGGCGAAGAGCAAACTTCTAAGGTCACATCACTCTCCAACTTTTCCCTGCCCTTACACTTGTCCTCCAGTAACATCAGTGAATAAAAAACACACAAGGGGCTTCTCAATCTCTCTCATGACTTTTAGTTTATTCAGTCTCAATCATTCATTTACCACGTAGGATACTTTACCTATACAATAAATTATGAATACTGCCATCAATAAAAACAAAGTTTGTTATTGGAAGCAATATCACTAGCTAATATTTATAAATGTTAAAGGTCCTTTAAGTGTTTTTGCTTTTTATGCAATAAACTAACCGATTGTATTTAAATTTTACATCGAAAACCTTACAGTCTGGTATGAACAAAGGCCTACTCTTATTTCGAAAATCCCTACGGTCTACGTTTTACTAGCTTGTCGTATAGTAAAAAATCTCATATTGGTTCCTATTAAATCTTTTGTAAGTTTAATTAATTAATTTAATAAAAACCTGCCTGCCTTACGATTTTGTGTAAAACATTATTTTATGATGACTCAACAAGTGTTTAATTAATTTAACTACTACTTTCAATTTATTTACATTTATAGTGTGTATTCTCTCAGTAGTAACGATTAGTTTTCACGCAGGTTCTATATTTTAGTGATCTACAAAAAATTTCCTAAACAGAATTTGACTCCGAAGACTCCATTTGAAGGACTCGGGCTTTCCGGGCGGATCTGGGTTATAATAGGCCAGTAAGAGGCGACTACAAGAGCGGAGCGCACTTGTTTGTTTTACGCATACCCGTTTCAAAGTTGCATGTTCTGGACTAATCGCAACAGCCCGGCTTTCCACGCCAAATCATTCCGGTCAACTTGCGGGCGTAGATTTGTGTCATGTGCCTCTGTGACGTTGGAGGTCTTTGTTCAGTAGAGGTTACAAATTAGAACTGGGTTTGTCTTGCACTTCCAACGCTGCCGGATAGTACAATTGGCCAGGGTCTGTTTAGCCAGCTGGATGCCCTATCAGCTGGTTGAAAATCCCATTTTGGTCGTAGTGCCGGTTTTCGACCGGAAAAGGGCGATGCTGCGACCATGGGAGGGTTCTGCCAAGGCCACTGCTCATCGGGACTGCCTGTGTTTTTAAGGGCTGTTTGGGGCTAAGCCAGACATCATGGACGCTTAAAGTAATTAAAAAAAAAGTTCAGATAGTGCAAGAACTATCTCGGGGATCTCTAAACTCCAAGCACTTCTTAACAAGAGTAGCTCCCAATTCAGCCTCCTCCCAGTCAAGTCGGGAGTGTTGACGAAATTGTAAATTTCGGGTGCCAAGATCGCTGGTCTACAGCAACCGGATGGCGAGTCTTGGCGAAACACCGCCCTCCTCGGTAACCGCACAATCCGTGGCTTCAAGCCTCCTCCCCAGGAGCGGCCGTCAGTAAGACAATGCCATACGAAGCTGTTATTGCTCTGGCTAGGGAGGCGGAGGAGGGGCATCCCCGCTAATGTCTAAGTACATTGATAGCGACGAAGACTGCGGCTCTTAGACAGGACAAACATCAGCCAGTAAGTGAGGGGGAGTATCTTTACACTTGAAACCAATCCTAAACACGTTCTATAACTTAGGAGTCCGAGGCAGTCTGTTAAGATCTCGAGCCCCCAGCATCTAAGCGCCTACCTTCAAGTCCTACCGAGTCTGAGGTTGAAAAAAGGAGAAGCGGAAGAACCAGCGGATACAGACACTTCTAGCCGAGGGCTTCTGTACAATCTGGATTCTTGACATCGGAAACGTACCTGTCCTGGTAACATGCTTAGGTAAACCGTTTCGTTTAAATGAGGAGCGTGGGTTTCATACTTATTCTCCTGCCACCTCACACCAAATCAGTCCATCGTAGTCTTTTGTCGGATGATCGATTCCCTTGAGCACGAGATGAGGAATATCACCGACGTGGTTGTTTACGGTGACTTTAATGTCAGATCGGTGGAGTGAGTTTCCTCCGAGACTAACTCTCGAGACCGCTACATTCATGGGTGCCATGTCGGGACTCCATATCCTCTACAAGGACGCCGTATCCACTTTCCGTCGTCCAGGGTATGGAGAGACGATCCCAGGACTTATCCTTCTCATCTGGAGGGATCGTCCATCGGATTTCCGACTGCTATGTCTATGAGGACTATTCCACCACCTATACTTTTAAGGTCCTTTCAGAACAGGCGAAACCAGATGCCAGTTCTGCTCCTCTGCTTAGACGCTGGAATGTCAGTCGTTTTGACAAAAGCTCATTTTAGGATTTCGTCAAGAAATAGACGCTTGGTCATCATGGAAACGCTGAAAGATCTGGCAACAGGGACTATGACTCATATTGCCCCGCATGTGAACAGTCCTTGTCCGGAGTCTCTCGCCGATGACAGCACAAATCAGTCTATTGGTGGACGCTTATAACCGCGGACCTCCTGAGGAGATGTCTTGTTCAACGAAGAGCTACGCGGGCGAGGCAGGAACTGACCCGCCGCAGATATTACATCGGCTGAGCAACAGGCCGGGCAGGCGTAAACTCCTTGGAGCCATAAACCGGATTTAAGTTCAGGTGTTGGAAAAAAACTGTGGTCGACAATGACCCCTGGGAGATGGGCTACAAAATTTTAACCCAGAAGCTAGAAATCCACTCCCCACCTGATGTCATGAAACCTCTAGCCATGTCCGCTATCGTTGACACGCTGTTCCTGTCTCACCCAGCTTCGGGAGTTTTGAGTTATTGGTGCCTTCCCAGCCTTTTAAGAAGGAGAGCTTATCGCCGCTGTCATAACAGAAAGCGCATGGGGTTGTAAATTCAACAGTTCTCCTGGACCCGACCAATACATGTTTAGCAGATGGTGTTATTTACTCTGCATGGAAGGTGGCCTACATAGTCTTGATCTCCAAGGCTAAGACTGTACCGGGAACATCTTCTTTTCGCCCTTTGCGTATGATTGACACTGCAGGAAAAGGTGTTGAGAAGCTCATATGTGTCAGACCTACCAAGGCGATCGTCTCTGCGGGTGACTTGTTACCACAACATATTCGGCCATTATACCATGGACGCCATCCAGCAGGTAGTGCAGCCAGTGCGGAGGGCGGAGGACCACAACTGGACGCGTTGCGTGGTCCTACTTGCTCAATTGTGAAAAACGCTTTTAATTCTTCCAGGTGAAGTGGCAAGTTGTGGGCGCTTGAGCACACGTTCCACCTTCCTATTCATCTTCTGATAATCATCTAGTAATACTTGACGGTTCGCATCCAGCAGTATGATACCACTGCAGGTCAGCGACGAGTTTCCAATACTACTACCGGAGCTGCACAGGGTTCGATTCTTGGGCTCGACCTCCGGAACGTTTTTTATGACAGCTTGCTGAGACTAGAGATGCAGCACTTGAACCTGCACGTTGGCTTTACAGCTAAAAGCGTTGGTTGAACAGTCGACACTCAAACTAGGCCTGGTTAACGTCAACGAGTGGATGAAGGGTCATGGCCTGTCTCTAGTGATCAGCAAGACAGAGATAGCGCTCCATAAGAAGAGGATAATTCCCACCGTGTTCCCCTGCAAATGGACCACGCCTTTTGGCCTGCGTCTTGACCTGCTGCCAAGTACCTCGGGGTGATAATTGTCAGTAAGCTTTCCTTCGGCGTGCAGGTGCAACGCACAAACCGAATTAGCCGCCAGAAGGCCTATTTGACTTATTTCGTTATCAAGTTTTCTAATTCTTCTTTATTGTGACATTTTAATGTTATTTATATATCATTGTAGATTTTTTATATGACTTCGTGTTATATAGATGTCTGTAAACTTAAGCGTAACAAATAAAACTGGGCCGAAAAAAAACCACTTACAAAGTGTTTAAAATACACAATTCAGTAAATGCAATTAAAATAGTTAATTTAAGATAGTTTCACATTGTTTAAGAGCAAGAGATTCTCTTGGCTGAGTGTTCGCCAATGTAGCAAGTAACTAAGGTTCTGACTACAGAGACAAATCCATTCAACCGATCGCCTTAAACGTGATTATTCCCGCAGTGGTTACTTACAGCTGTAATCAGCTTACAGAGTTTGTTACACTTGCTGTGCAATCAAGCGGCTTAAGTTTTCTGGCGTTATTCTCTACACCGATGTTAAGTAATTTTCAGCATTCGATAAATAAATAAAAATATATATTTACTATATGTATATATAAAATATACTACATTATATATTTATATATTATATACACATATATATTTACCTAAAATCTATCACGTATTGAATAAATGATAAAATACAGCATTGATAATATAAAGACTCCATTAACTTAATATTATTTTACTTATATAAGCTGGGACAAAGCCCATAAATGTTAATACATAAAGCAAGAAATGGATAGTATAACATTAGTTTTAATACTTAAATTAAACAATCTATACACTAGTTTTTTTTTATATACATTCGTGGAAATGAAAATTTCCTTTTTACGTGAAGTTTAGTAAAAAAAAAATACACTCAATAGAATACGTGAAGTGGATACTATACATCTTTCACACAATATACTAATATGTGTCAATATTATAGTCAGTATAAACAACTTAAATTACAACCATTAAAAATAACCCCATAATAAGAGATGACATTTTATATTGATGTATATTTTTATGAGTATAACTTTATTATATGCGGACAGATTTTTTGTACTACGAAAATCCTTGTCATAACGGGAAATGAGAAATGTTTTAAAGGATTTACAGTTCAAACATAATTATATTAATGTATAAAGCTCGAATACACAAACGCACAGCTAAAAAATTCAACTAATATGCATAATATTTTCATTTCCATAAGCCTCTCTTGTTATAGCAGGATTTACTTTTCAATTTAATGAATGCAGGCGAGCCTATAGGACAAGTTGATTCGTGGGATGCGTTGGCCAATAAAAACCTTGTTCAATTATTGGATTATTAAACCATAAAAGTGTAATAATATAATTTAATTTTGTAAAAAGCAGCTTACTACTATTTTATAAAATATGCAAAATTGGACGTGTGAAGGAGTGAATTTGTAAACCCTTCGATTAGTCCAATACATTACAGCTAATTATTTATAGAAGACAACAAATCAATAAAATCATAAGATTTTCATGATAATAATATAGTAAGATTCATGTATCATCAGTTGGAAAATTGAGAGACAACAAATTATATATATATATATATATATATATATATATATATATATATATATATATATATGTATTCTTCTGGCACTTTATTTTAGTATAGTTTCTCTGATGTCAAAACAATGCACAGTTCGTTTTTACTCTTCGTCGCTGACTTCGTTGGATCTCTTCAGACGAACGTTGACTTTAGATTTATAGGAGCTAAGTCTGTGACAGTGTCAGATTTCAGACGCTCGGCTAACTGGAAGTGGAGCTGAACTCAACATTTGCATTGAATCAAGTTTTCCCAACATTGTTACGTGATGTGAAATTATTTGTTTCAATAATTATGTTTTTTTAAAGTTTCTTCGTTTTTATTGGATGAACCGAGACCCCGCGCTACATTTTGCTGTGGCGCAAACAATTTTTGGACAAATCTTGCAGATACACATTTCACACCCAAATCTCTGATCAAAATTAAATATCTTAACCAAACTTAATTTTAAATTCTAATTTAATTTTTCTAGCAATAACCGATTGAGCTCCATCACCGATTCCCGCACACTATTTAATACGATAATTGAATACGATGATGTATTAAATTACGATGAAAATCTGATACTTCTTGGAAACAAACAGATGCAGATCACGGTACTAAATCAATGCAGATTCACTAAATGTTAATCTGGTAAGCAAGTGTAAGAGTGGTAAGGCTACAAAGCTCAACTCTGCCAAGTCTATACTTTTTGAATGGATATTGAAAAATAGAGAGTAAAAAAATTATTTTGCATTAAAAAGATATATAAAGTAGAGTGTGAATTGATGTTCATGTCTGATTAATTTGGGTGTGGACGAATACTATTTTATTATGTTTATATTACGTTATGCGACTTGTTTTCTGGCATCCCTGTTAATTGAAATAACTATTCATGTTATAGTGAAATAGTTAATATTTTATATTATCACTCCTGGGATTCAAGTTAGAAACTCAATTATAGGCACAATTATTGGCGTTCTTTAAATAATATTTGAGAATAGACTAATGAAATGTGATAAAATGTTACAGGTTAATTCTTCATATCGTAAAGAATTCACTATTAGCAATAATAGCTACATCAATTTATAATGGCTGATTTGGTTTTGTTATTAGCTAACTTATTAGCTGAGCGTTTAGAGCAGCCTATTACTCCAGGGGCTGGAAAATATTTCATTTCTTTTTGCTTCTCCACCTGTCTCTCCGCAACGATATCTTGAAAACAAAGTATGTAAAGACTTGAAATGTTGTATTAAGCTTCATTTTTAGGAAAAAAAACAAAAAAGGGGCAAATAGATTTGGTCGATGATTTACGTCACTCTTGTACTTCTTACAAAGATTGCTTTTTGCTACAGTTTGCCCTGTTCTTTAGCCCTCCAGCTTAATAGTCTCCATCAGTTTCGTACTAAAGAAAAAACAGTGTACATTAATTTTTCTACTGATCTTTGTTTCTTGACGATTGTTGGATATGGCTCGTCTCTACACAACCAAAGGCGATAATCTTCACCAGTGATAATTTTCAAAATAATACAATGCCCCTCACTATTAAGTGGTTGAGGGGTGTGCTGGTTGAATTTTTCACGCTCAGCATTTGCGTATTACTCAATTTATGAAGTCCAAATTGAGAAACAATTCCCCTGACTTTCAAAAATCATACACGATTATTTAAACTATTGCGGAACCAATCTCCCTCGGCAGATTCAACCATTTCAATAAGTTCAGTGTCTTTTGTATCATAAGCACGCCCCCGATCAACGTTTTCTTGAGTTATGATGGGATGATAGGCTTCCAATTAAGCAAATTAAGGCTCACAGAACCAGATAGAATTTTTTGGATACTTAAAATGATATTTAAAGATATAATAAAATTGGTTGATAAACGGTTCAAAATTTAAGGCTTCAAATTGTTAAAAATATTACTATTACAAACATAGCTATAATCAATTTACAATAGTGGATGATTTCTGTCTGTCCCATCTACTTGGTTGTCTGTCTGTACGGTTTCTTGAACAGAAGTAACTTAAAGACTTGGAAGCTTGCATAAAAGCTTCATTTCTGTCTGCAAAAAAAGAGGCAGCACCGAGTTGGACGGAGGTGCATGTCACTCCATGGGATGTGGCTAGGTGTCAGTGAATATTTTTACATTTATCTTATGGATAAACATGACGGAACGAGCAAGAAACAGAAGAAACAAATTTGGAAAAAAGTGGATTAAAATCGGAAGATTTTAACATTTGAATTTTTTTTTATTTACTAAAGTGGTACTTCAATGTAAAAAGTTAGTGACAATGTTTGATTTGAGCATATTCTTGCGTTGTCGTGCCTTGTAGAGATCACCAGAACTTTTATAATTTTAAAATGTGAATGTATCATGTGTCACGATACTTTATTTTTACGTAAAAAAGAATGAGTTCTAAAATGAGCTTTTTAATCAATTTATTTTATGTATAATTTTTCTATCTGTCTGTATGTCCGCAGGTCACCTTGATAATGAAATAAGCTATAGATTTTAAATTTTATCTCTGCGAAACGTTTTACGCGGCATTTGGTGTAGCGTACTCTTACTACACGCCAGAAAAATATTTACCTCTGACCTAACGATCTATCAAATACGTAGTTGGAGTTAACACATTAGGGAAACGTAGCTTATTCTAAATCTCTGTTAAAAGAATGTTATATAAACCAACAATAAAATACAACTTTTTTAGACTCGAGTAATTTCTCCCTGTATTTAGACGGATTGACAGCAGGATTCATTAATATTCCACACTAATTAAATCATTTGTTTTACAAATTTCAATGTGATTTCCGCAGTTCTCTTCTACAATGATTCATGTGAAAGTGATTAATTAAATTTCAAACATCTAAATTGACGTTTGGCATAAAACAGTAGCAATGTGACAGATACCGTCCTGCGTTTTTGATTGATTAAACACTGCTTTATCTGCCACATGGAATTCGCTTGTTTAGTAAACTTTTTAGTGTTTTTTGACATAGATATAGAAGTTTATCCGAAATTTTATGAATTTCTTAATAACTGTTTCAGGTTAATAATGTCAATTCAACGTATTATACAAACGAAAATACTATGTATTATACAGGGTGACCCACGAGTAAACCAAAAAACTTCTCTGGGTTCCTCTCATCAAAATAATAGAAAAAAGCCATATAAACATATACATGGAAACGCTTTGTTAGCGAGCTACTGCTAGCGAAAGATTTCGCCCGACAGGGCGGAAATAAAGTAAAACTGGTGAAATCCAGGCGTAAAAATAGTTGTTAAATTTATTGGATTGTATGTAAAATGAACCGAATAATAAAAAAATACGTCCTAGACATGTAAGACCACCCATTTCTAAGATATTAGACAAAATATGTAAAATTCCGTCTCGAAAAAACATGCTTTGTTTAGTGTTGAAGTAAATTAATTTCATTAAATGAGTAACTTTTTCAAACAAAACTTTCAGACAATTTAATTCCGAAGAGAATGTTTAATTAAACCAACACATACGAAATATTATGCAATATATGTTTATTAAATAAACGTTCTTCGTAAAAACAAAACATTTTAATTGCTTATTTTCGTTAATCTTTTATTTCAATTTCCATACCGTATAAATAGTGTTCAAAATGATTTCCTTCATAGTTTATGCACAATTTAGTGCGTTTAGCAAAACCAGGTGTAGCTTTTCTGATTTATATATACAGGGTATACGGTATATAATTTCAATAAACATTGAATCACAAAAAGTACTCGCTCCGCCGGGAGAGTATATATATATTGTGTGTGTGTGTGTGTTGTACTTTTATTTATTTATTTATTACGTGGTAGGTTCCAACAAATGATTAATATATATATATATATATATATATATATATATATATATATATATATAGAGAGAGAGAGAGAGGAGAGAGAGAGAGAGAGAGAGAGATTTTAAGCCGAAGTTTACTCACCATCGAGTGTAGAGGATAACGCCGCAAAACGTAAGCCACTTGATTGCACAGCAAGTGTGACAAACTCTGTAAACTGATTAAAGCCGTAAGTAACCAGTGTGGGAATAATTACGTTAAGGCGATAGGTTGAATGGATTGGTCACTTTAGTCTGAACCTTAGTTAGTTGCTACATTGACAAACAACTGAGCCAAGAGAATCTTTTGCTCTTAGACAATGTTGAACTATCTTAATCGGTAAAATGGTATCTACTAAATTGTGTATTTTTTATCCCTTTGTCACTGGCTTTCAACGGCCGAATTTTTATTTGTTGCTCTAACATTATATACAATTCTATATAACAGGAAGTGATATATATATATATTATATATATATATATATATATATAATCTACAATGACAATATTAACCAGATTAAAATTTGATATCTCATGAAGGTTTAGAAGAACTAGAATACATGATAACGTTAAGTAAACAATTCATAAACTTTTAATCATTAATTACTATTATGACATGAAACCAATAAAACAACTATATATCTTTATATAGTGTAATAAAATAAATAGGGAAACTTTTTATATAGCTGTCAGATTGAAATAGCCCGGAAGCTTAAAATCGCTTTCTAACAGCGGCGCTATATAAGATTGATAGTTAAGGCAAGTTCTTAAGAAAACGCTGAGATTTGCAGCCATTATATGTGAAAACGTCTTTTTGGACTTAAATCTATTTTGGTACCTATTTTAACCCTAACCCTCGATGAACTAAATAACAACTTACACCAGCGAGCCAATGACTAGTTAAAACACATTGGATTGTTTGTAATTTTATGGCTTTACTAAAATAAATATTTATTAAAACTGGTCTCGGTTAATATTTCATTTTAATTAAACAAATATGTCAGCTCAAGAGTCTAATTAAAACACTTGTGGATAAATTAAAGTTATGAAGCTAATTAAATTGAATTATACCTTTGATATAAAGGCATTAAAGATAATTTATTTTTATTTCTCTGACGTTGCTTTTATTTATGATAAAAATTTGTTTCACTTCTTTCCTAATTAATAAGATCCTAGTTATACAGAATTGCTACATTGTAAAGTAATATGGAATGTTCAGTAACACAAAAATAACGTTTAGGTATTCAATACATTTTATTTCTGCTTTCTACGTAAGGAGAGGTTGTATGATAAGTCTTGTTATAATAAAGACCCACACAAACTATAGATTTAACAACGATATGTCGTAAGCTCAGTGGGAAATATTTTATTGAAACTTAAGTATTTTCAACAAGTTAGGAGTACGCCACACCTAACAGGCTTCGCCATGATGGCATGCAAAATATATAACTTATTTCCTGCGGACAGATAGAGACAATGATACAGAAATTAAATTAACCAAAAAGATGCAATATAGATCTCAGTCGTGTTTACGTACAAACTTTATATGATAAACTTAAAATCTGCAGGATATTAGCATTAATACAGTAAGCTTAATAAATTGTATGGAAAATACATTTTTTAAATAATTTTTTACCTTTTAAAAACGTAACTACCACAAGCAGTATCAAATAAAAAGTTTTGGAATAGTATCAAAAGTGTAAATAATATCCCAATTGTGTATTTACAAGGCTTTGTCACTGGCTTCCAGCGGCCCCAAATTATTTTATTTATGGTAGTTGCAATTTATAGTTTTAATTACTAAGTTATGTATATATTGAAGGATGTATAATATATATCAAGTATATATATATATATATATATATATATATATACACACACACACATTTTTCAAATTTGACATCATCAATTTAGTGGAATACTGGAACAGCATTAAGCTAATACAATTTTTAGGTTATATTAGGTCAATATAAACTTTAAATAAGAATATGACGATTCAGATGTTTTAATAATTGTATTATTATTTTTTAATTAAAAAACAAAAAATTTGTACTTTAATATTCTATTTGAGAGAAATTAATTTAATATTTTTATATAGTTTCAACATAACATAATTTGTTGTTAGAAGGTTATTTTTGACGATGGAAGGATTGTGAAGGAAGAGGGCAAATTAACATAATTTGTTTTTTAGTACATTTTTATTTTATTTTTGTGACAAAATCAATGTTTTTTTTTCTGATTTTGGATAAACATTATAATGCTAGAATATATAACATTGAAAAACATGATGAAAATAAGACTATAAATCTCAATATATTTATGTAAAGCGTGAAGACTAGGATCAAGTTTAAGTAACGCGAAATTCGGTTTGTTCCGTTTACTATCAAAATATTATATCCAGTATTTTCTCGTTATTTTAAAATGACTTAGGTATTCCCATTACCCAAATAAAACTAATTTACTAACAAAAATATATTCAGACCGATTTCCCTTTTCAGCGATTTTTCTAAGGTATTAAGAACGGTCAGTTAAAGAACAGTTATTATCTTATCTTCATCAACACAATATTTTAAGTGACTGTCAGTGTGGGTTCAGAAAAGATAAAAGTATAAACAATGTCCTAATTGATTTAAAGAAACAAACTAATGTCAGCATTCAAAGAGGTTATCGATATAAGCTTGTTTTTCTCGATCTTAAGAGATCGTTTGACTCGGTGAAAAGTGACAAATTATAAACAAACTTAATGCTTTTTAGTACATTGAAACTGATACAACACAATAAGTATTTTTGTGCGGGATGGCTATTGACAAATTGTCAGTAGATTTTAGTGTTGTTCAGGGAAGTACTCTCGAACCGATTTTATTTTAAATCTATATCAATAATATTTCTAAAATAAGTTTAAATGAAAATTTTTTATTTGCCAATGACTCGTCAGTTTTTTTAAAAGGTGAAAACTGGACAGAAGTAACAATAAAAGCTCAGAGTGATCTTGTGACATTGAATAAATGGCTCTATCAAAATTTTTAAACGCTAAATAACTCAAAAACTAAGTTTTTAATATTACTCTTCCACTTTGTTTCTGATTACAACTATCAAAATCTGATCATTTATAATGGTAGAAATTATCTTGATGAATTTTGTACATGCGAAAGTATAGAGGAAACAATTGTTTAGAAGTATTTTGACGTTATTTTTGATCACAGAATGACATGGAAAAACTCACTGCATGTGTATATTTTGTGATTTTGTTATAATACGTAAAAAATATAAGCAAGAAATCAAAGGCAGATTTGTATTGTTGAATAAAGCTTTTTTGGAACTTTATTTTGAATTAGGTACGATTAGGTGCTAAATATAATATGCAAAGCTGTACTGTATATTTTATTGAGCTTGTAGAATAAACGTTCAATTACGAAAGAGCGGTGTGATATATTGTTAAATACATCGTATATTGTGAAATTTCTGTATAATTTAATAAATTATTTTGTATACTATTTTACAGAACGATGGTAAACCAGTACATCTAGGTAGTGCATTGCCTCTCTTGCAGTATCGCCGTATATATCAGCATGTAATATAATATGAAGTAGGTTATAGTATACATTTATTTTGAATTAAGTACGATTAGGTGCTAAATATAATATGCAAAGCTGTACTGTATATTTTATTGAGCTTTGCATATTATATTTAGCACACGTAATCGTACTTAATTTAAAAAAATTTATCCTATAACCTACTTCATATTATATTACATGCTGATATATACGGCGATACTGCAAGAGAGGCAATGCACTACCTAGATGTACTGGTTTACCATCGTTCTGTAAAATAGTATACAAAATAATTTATTAAATTATACAGAAATTTCACAATATACGATGTATTTAACAATATATCACACCGCTCTTTCGTAATTGAACGTTTATTCTACAGAAAAGTGTATTATTCTAGTTTAAAGTAGAACAAACAAACAAAATTCGTATACACCCTATGCTCAGCCATTATTGACGAGAAATGAATTAATTGTACGTTACCGCAAAAGCATTCAGGTGATGATTAGTCAGCAAGGACACAATTAATTATATCAGTGGTGTGGTGTGGCACAGCAGCCCTTCCTCAGAGAGCTTATCTGCATTAATCATGGTCCACTACCTGAGTCCACTATGCCGTACCGAACTGTGCGGTTCACGCGTAGATGTTGATGGTCACTTTAAAATATGTCAATATTTTAGCGTATTCATATTGCTAACACCTTTGATAATGGTAACGATGGCATGACTGCATTTTCTTAACTTATTAATAATGTCAAATCATATTGATTTAAATATTTTTATAGTGATCCCTTAAGGAATAAAAGCGGTCACGATTAGTCCACATCATAATATCTGAAGTCGGTAGTGTAGTACGTGACAATTCTGAAACACCACCGTACTGTACAGTGAACTGTTACTCAGTATTAGGAAATCCTCATAGCAATACAATATATATATATATATATATATATACTATATATATATATATATATATATATTGTATTGCTATATATATATACGTCAGATTCTTTGGAGAATTCATATCAGTCCTATTAAGAGAAGGAGTATTTTACGATTCCATATTTGTGATTTGGATGCCAATATGAACTTTTATGATGTTTTACTTCGATGTGCATTGAATATTTCCATAAACAAGCTCAATTAAAATTATCAATATGTTGGTTGTATAATATAATACTTTCTTTCTATTGCATCACACTGTAGAATATTCAATTAGTTAAATTTTCCTACTAACGGTTGTTTAAAATATTTGATCTCGATGTATTCACATTGCCAAAGAAAATAATTAACGTGTTTTAGTTATCGTTCTAAATTTAATACCACGTAAATTGCACTTGTTCACAAGTTAAGATTATATTGCATGAGCCCATATACCTTAGATCTTAATTTGTAACCTTTTTTAAATTAAGAGAACATACTGTAATGCTTTATTGAGATTTAGTAAAATGTGCGATAAAATAAATGTAAATCAATCAGAGAAAGAGTCTCGCTGTAGGCAAATACATTATTCGTAATGGACAAAGACTGATAAGTACTCACAGCTGTCCAATAAGTTGTTGAGATAAATCTAAGCTAATTGTTAACAGTATATTCTATGAACTGTCAGACGTTTTGTGTATTATTATTTTAAGACCAACTAATTATCAGCTTTCTGAAGACGTTTATTCCTATCACTACTTTTATAACGTATACAGAAAACATTAGAATTTTAATATTAGAAATAAGAACTAGGTACCATTATTTTCTTTATGAAGAAAATGAAAATGATGAAACGTAAACATTTTAATCTGTAATAATTTTTAAGTAAGATTAATTTTTTTTAGTTGCAATTTTTACTATGCAATAAAAAATGAATGTGATAATAATAGTTTACGAAATCGTAATAAAACTATAATAATCCAACTGAATGTAAATAGAATATGAAATAAATCTTCAGATTTTATCAAATAAATTAATGTAAAAATTGAACACAGCGAAAATTAAATTTGAAAATAGACTCTGTTTGAACCCAAACCCGCGGTTTCACACACAATATTGTTATGGATCCATTTTCAGATAGCGTTATTGCGGGGTAATGTTTTGCGGGAAAATTGTATTTCATAATTGACAATACAATAAGCAGTTTTTCAACAAAAATTGGGTTAAAAGTTTTAGAAATAAAATAATTTTGACAGTTCAAAAAATAAGTTTCATTCTTTATGCGTACTGTTCTGTTCGTAGTATTGAGTTTCAGTCTGTGGAAGTATTACTTTGTCCGTAGTACTTATTAGATTATTGAAGTAGTAATTTTACACTTATTTGGAAGTTTGGAATACGCCAATATGGTGTTTATTATGGTGTATATGAAGGCAATGCTATAGCCGATGTTGAAAAACACAGGCAACTTTAAGTTACCCTTATCACAGAATTCCATATGCTAGATAAATGATCGCTACATTTCTTACGTAATGGAAAATAGGATCACTTCCTAGCGCAGTTTCAAAATGAATACTCTTGCCAACATGATATTATTGTAGAGGGAAACATGGAAAATATTAATCTACATTAAAAGAATCTCGTTATTGATAATGTGCTGAAATCTGGGTTAAATCTTTCTCTAGGCGTAAACTCGTTAACAAAGCATTTTCGGATCCATGATTGTATAAAATGTGTCTATTTATTTACATTTAGAATGAGCACTTACAGTTTCTTTATATATTTGTGAATCACCCTGCATTCACCATTGATTAATATTTGGTCGTTATAATTATAAACTATTATTTAAAGTAGTCTACGACTAAAAGTAGCGTTCGGTCCTCAGGTTTTAGGTAGGACCAGATTTTCCTGGTAAAATAAAGGATTCAACCATAAGACTACTCTTCGCAATATTGCTAATTGTACACTTGATGTCTTCTATTCACGTTGGTCTCAGTCTGTAAAATGTCATCTAGTACTAAAAATAGCTTTATGTAAATAATGTAAATGAAAGATGTATTTTAATTTGATTTATATTCTCTCAATTACATGATTTTAGTTGTAATTTTATGTTTTTAGCTATATAATGTTCTAAAACAACCTAATTAATTAAAAAAAGAAATTTGCAACAATAACATGAAAATGTGAAACTAAATTAGTTCCCAATAGAACAATCTAGCAACGCATACTTTGGTTTTTTTTATTTTGCACATTAATACCCAAATTAAATATGTAACGAATAGCTATAAAGAGTCCTGACCACGCACTAAGCACAAGATTTAGTTAGCACATGGCTAGAGGCATCCACTTTGTGTTGTTAATAAATATGAATGCTAGCAAGCACTGAATATATTAAAACAAACGGTAAACAAACGGATTGCAACGTGTTTTAAAGTTGTTTTTTTTTAATAGGTGCCGCCAGCTTCACACGGCTGTGTCACTCACGCTAGGTGGTTGGGGTTGCGGTTATGGTTGTCTGTTGGATGCGGAACGCGTAAATCGTTGATTTTGTTATTTTTTAAACGGAGCATCCCCTGTATGACGGGATTGGTTACACTTGGCACACGTAGCAGGTGTGTCACGGAGTTTAGTGCAAGATGAGGAATCTTAAGAACCAGCTCTTATATAGGTATACATTTTCTTTTGCAGCTGTATTTACAGATCAATAATGGTTTTGTGATTTTGTATCTTAAACTACACTATTACCAACAGGTAGTTTTTATATAATCTAATACTAGAGATGTTTCTATTACGTAAACTATCAGCAGGAATAGAGGAAGTTTTAAACAAAAAGAAATAAACTGAGGAATGGCCTGTGCAAAGTTCTGTTTGTTCTAACATACTCAAACAAGTATTAGTGCTAATGTTGTAAATATCCCCTGAGTATCCTATTTGAAACTTAAGATATAACATTGGAGTTGAATAACTATTCAAAAATACATTTTAAAAATTAAAATACACACAATTATTTTCACTCTATATTGTAGAGAGTAATTATTCGTGCTGTAGAATTTACTAAAAATGTAAATACAACTTTAATTACGTTGGGAGTGGCGATGGCCGAGCGGTCTAAGTCGTTGGACTTTGAGTCTGAGTTAGAGATAACGCAGGTTCAAATCCTGTCAGTGACCATTGCACTTTGTACCAGTACCATCGACCTTGTACTGTATCGACTCTCCCCCTTATTCTGTTTGATAAGATCCTCGCACAGGCCAGTGGCCCATGAGGGCGGACAAAATAAGGCTTAAAAGGAGATCGGCCTCTCCTTAAAAAAAAATTAATAAATAATTATAGAGAAAATATATACGAAAAACTTTAGAATATATGTAGATTCATCAAAACATAGGTAAAATAAAAAATGCAATTTCTCAAGAATGGGTCCACGACAGAAAGAACGGTACAGAAAGAAAACGATATATCTTAAAGTCGACTGGTTACAATAATTGGGGTTTCTCTAGCCTTTTGATTTAGATAATCGGAAGTCAATGAAGGGCGTCGGTGATGAGGTAGTTTTGGTTTGGATGGGGTCGGTTATAAAATTCCGACTCATGAATCCCGGCGTCTTTTTTAGTGTTCATGAGATTATATTAGTGGTCGTTCTTTTTCCTAACCATATCGGCGGCGATTTTGTGAAAGTAAAAGTTTTAATTTTGTTGAATTATGATTATTATATGGATAATGAGTTTTTAACTAATGTTAGCTCTATTTTACAGGGAATACTGTATTATTTTGATAAAAATTGGAATTAAGAAGATTAGGAGACCAATAAATAATTATGACAAGATTGCAAGGGAATGCAAGTTGTATCAAGATTTATTAATATAAAGTTATCGATTTTAATATTAGTTAAAGGTTACTTGCAATATAAATTTACTATTCAACAGTCATATTAAATTTAATACATCAAAATTTCAAGTTTACAGTAAATACATTTTTCACGAATAAATTTTAATTGCAGTTTTCACTTTGAATCTGTAACAGGAAGTGGACACTAAAGGTACGAGAAAGTGTTTAGTAAAGTTTTTAATTCAGTTTTGTATAGCTTCACTTACAATTGATAAAAAATACATTTTATTTTCAATTGAATTAAACATTTTTGTGTTATTTTAAGTTTTACAAGAAAGCTTAATGTTAAGTTCGATTTTTTTTTTTGATTCAAAAAGTTATCCTATATAATTTATTTTATTAACCCCTCCATCTGATGACTATTTCACTCTAAAATGATAGGGCGTTTTCAAGCCATTTACATGGTTTGCTAAAAAAAATTATAAAAAAATATAAAAACAGTGAGAAAATACCAAGTGTTATACATCAAATTTGTTTGTAATAATATGTTCTACAAGCTAGTAACAAAAACAAAAACTTACCTTATTTTTTTCAAAAAAGATTTTTTCTTTTCAGCTGGGCAGATTGATTAAAAAAAAAAAAAACTTTCAACATTGAGGTGATATATATGTACACTAACTTGTTGCAATCTAAATTCCAAAATATACAAAATGTTCCTAATTTAAATTCTGAGTTTGAAAACACATCACATAACTTCTATAAAAGTAAAAACACTAAACACTGAGAACTTGAAAATTGAAAAAATAGTACATGGGGAAAATTTGGACTATTATTGTAATACTTCAAATTTTCATTGTTTTTTTCTCAAATAAACCACTCATAACTGTTATTATTTTGGTTGAAATAGAAGCATAAAAATATCTAATGTATAACAAAATTAAACCATGAGAAAAAAATATAACTCTTTATATACATATCTACATTACTCAAAATACATTTAGTCCGACTCAGATCCTGACTCCTCTGCTCTTCTCATCCTCTTCCTTCCACTTCTTGTAGGTCTTACACGGTGTTTTTAAGCCGCTATAACATTGTTGGGTGCACTCCACATTGACATCCTGGACACCAGTATCTACTTCTGGATGATTTTTGAGGTGTTGAACAGACAATACATTTCCTGAGTTTTTACCCCAGTAAGTCTCACCAGATTGTGCCCTACATCACCAGCTGGACCAGGCAGTATATCAATTGGAAGAGGATTATTTTGTTGTTGTGGCAATTCCTCATCTACAAGTGATTCTATTAATGTTCACCGTGAAGTTGTGTCGAGTCAAAGGTCTGTCAGTATTGTTCTTGTAAAGTATGTAAGCGTTCAAAAGTGCCATGTCAAGAAAATTATCAAACAACTTTTTTTTCCAGTATTTTTTTGTAGTTCTTGAGCTAAGATAAATGGTAGATAGACTTGTCCTTTGCATCAACTCCCCCCATATTCAAATTATATTCTCCTATGAGTTTTAGGTTTGATTGCTTCAATAGCACTTTTTTTTGCTTTTTGATCAATACATTCTCTGCGGACAAGTGCAGTTGACAGCAAGTTATACAGGCTTTCTTTGTCTTTTTTTGTTTGTATCCAACTAGTAGTGTTTTGTCCCGTCTGTAATAAATATGTTTCTGTAGGTGCTAATTTAGTTTGAATAAGGTTTTTGGATATATGTCTTTGGATCTTTTTATTTATGGTGCCAGTTATGTAAGTTTGTCTTTTCCAAAAGTTTTTCAGCCAAAGGTATTTTAGTATAGTAGCTGTCGGTGTATAGGTGGTAGTATTTATCCAGTAGGTTACATTTGTTCATAATATGTAGTACTACTTTCTCAGAAAAGGCAGAATTAGAATCATCTTGCAAAAACTCTTTACCACTGTATAGCTCAGAGTGCAAGACATAGTTTTGTACGGCTATCACAGAGTTCAAATTTCTTGATTCCAAATCTAAGCGTGGCGTTTATTGGGAAGATATTGTATATATGAACAACGGTTCTTCATACCGACCATTGACTCATCCAAACATATGTTTTGAGAAGGTATAAAGTATCTTTTGAAGCTGTCATTCATCGCATTGTACAATGGCCTAATTTTATACCACGGATCGTGGCCTGGCTGTCCTTTAGGTATGGAAATTATAGAACTGATCATGAAAACATGATCGGATGGATTCAAATCTATTGATAGGCATTACTTCTGAAAAAAAGGACATTTTTTGGGATTTTGAGGTTGACCAGTAATGTGCATAGTTATTTCTGAAAGACAGACCCATGTTTATAAGCAACGCGATGTATCGCTTCATTTCAATTTTTGTTACATCAATCCATTTTCTAAATCTACTTTGTGGGGTTAGGGTACCAGAATTTCTTTTGTTAGTCAACTGTAACTGAGCATAATTGTTTGTTTCCTTTACAAGTAAATTCCAAATGGTATCTGTGAAAAATAAAAAAAAATAAGTGAGAGGTAAAGCTATTTCTTTGTGGTAAATTTCTCGGTCCAGTATGTCTTTGTTGAAAATTAGATTCAATGTCCATTGGGGGTTCAGGTGGATAGATATGCAACCAATTTCTAGATTGCTGTGGTGGCTGTAATTGATCATTATTAGGTTTCATCATCAGAATCATCAGACTGAGGATGAGTAGGCCTGGGCCTATGTTGAGCTGGAGATGAAACATTAGAACATGAAGGTTCTTACCAGAATAGTGGTGTTGTCATCTGAATCTGTATAAACATTAGTGTCCAAATTAGGATTGTATTCCTCTCCACTTCCAGAAGAATAGTCATGAACAGAATTATCACTGGGACAGTCATCTAAGTCTGTTCCAAATGTCACCTGATGCGTTACTTACATCACCATCACTCGCGTCACTAATCTCTTCATCTAAACAGTGCCTAATCGCACTAGAACGGCTAAGTTCACTCATAATAAAACCACACACTAATATAACAAACGATAATAACAGCCAAGACAATAAACAAACATGTACCGACAACAATAACAACAAACCAAAACGACTACAGCTGAACGGCACAGTAACTGTGGCGGGCGGCGGCGCGGCGTAGTGCAGTAGCGGGGCGGCGCGGCGCAGTCCAGATCAGCTGATTGTTACATCCCCTCTACATTCCAAAGACTTCCAAACATCGATTCCAGATATGCTGGTAGGAAGGAAATTTCTTCCTCTTTCGTACTATATAAAGTACGACAACTATCACATATCTCGTTATAGTTGTATTTTGACGATAACTAACGATCGCACAGTGCGACTCTATCAGTACAGGCGGTTCTAATTGAGTCGCACTATGCGATCTTATCAGATGGAGGGTTAAAAAAAATAATTTTTATAAGAACCCTTTTCTAAGATAAGCGGTACTTTAAGTTATCGGTAATTACATCGAAATGTTTAAATTATAGAAAAATTATTTTATTGAGTTCAAATTTTACTTTTATGTTAATTAACTGTTGATTAATAGATATTTTTTTAAAGTAAATCGAAAAAAGTATTTTTCCCTGGTTATTTTCAATAAAAAATATTATTAGTTGATATTGAAACTATAAACATAAGTGGAGATAAAACTAATAACAAAATTATGTATGTAACACCGAGAATTGTTATCAAGTGTTCTCTGTTCTCTGCACCGCGCCTCCGCTCCACTACTGGAACTGCCCGACCGGTAGTTATACTCCAGGATATTTTTTCACATGGAAAATAAACCAAAATAATATTTCTTGGTATATTTTATATAAACAAATAACATGTTTCTGTTGTCACATTCAGAATCTGTGAGATAATATCAACTTTGAGTACATGTTTGTACATTAACATTGATGGAATTATTTAAATATCATCAATATTATTTTTTTATATTGATATACATTTAAAAAAATTATTTCTACAACTTAAAACTATTGGTCATAAGAGCTTAAAATATTATCACCTTGTTAATGTATATTGCGAGCCTTTAACTATGTTTTCTGTGTTGTATTCAGACTTACTGGGAAGTATATTTGATTTAAAATGTGAAATTCTGTCTCTAGCAATTTATATTTTCGTACAGTTGCAAGAGATAAGAGCGTAATTTTAAATAAAAAAAATCAATAGTTTAATTCTTCAATTAAACAAATTACATGAATGCTTCAAACGTTAAATTCTAATTTTAATTCGTTTTCAATTTCCAAGATACAGTTGGAAAGCTTTATGGTAATAAGTTTGTATATTTATTTAAACTAAATTGTAACGAAAATAGTGCTTAAAACTGAAAGTAAACTGTAAGGCGAAGTAGAAATTCTCGGAAAAATTAAGATTATTTGAATATCATTAAGAACTCATTAGTCCCTCTTGAACCGCTATCTAACTACTGTGAATCTCTTTCCGTTTGGATATTTATTTCATCTTGATACTTTGAATAAGTACTTTCTGACTAGACCTTCTTCTAGTCCTTCTATTCTAGGTAATATCGTTCTAAGACAATATATTAAAAGTTGTAATTATTTAAGTATATTAAAATTAAGAGAAGCATACTTTGGTTGTGTTCCCCTTAAAATCCTCTTAAAACTTTAAAACGTTTTCCTAAACATTTCTACAGTTTCCCGAGTATGAGATGCTTTTTTTTCAACACTTCATAAACTGTTACCAATAATAAATTAGTAATATGTATTTTTTAATTTAAAACCACTTTGGTATCTTCATGTTGATGCTTTAATTTACTGAAGTTCACAAACTTTAATGGTTAGTTATTATAAAGAAACCTCCGATATTTACAATCCGCATATAATCCCTGAATCAACTGCAACACATTCCATATATCCTCATATATTCTGCCGGAGGATTGTAAACCTTCAGTCGAACTGGGTTCTAGCACCTTTACCTTGATGGCAATTGTTCCATATTTTTTATAAAGAGAGATCTCATCCCCGCAATTTTTTTTATCTAACAGCTCTTACAGAGAAAGCTCTTCTAGTCGTGTTGATAACGTTTTTGTAAAATGTTTTTTCAAAGCAAGTTGTCATTGAACATTTTCTCAAGAAATTAATAATTATTGGTAGTAATAATCACGAACAAAGCCCTTGCTTTATTACCTTGCCTTTTCTTATTGAGTACCTTTATCAGCAACCTGTAGAGTCCAATAGAGAATTTATGAAAAGTCAATCGGTGTTGTTGAAAAGAAATTCCCACGAACAGTCTTCTTCCTGTACCATCTAGCTTGTTAAATCTAATATGACAATTTAAAACCGTTTTAATTCCATGTTTGAAACATTTTTACCATTATTTAGGATAGGAGTAGTTGTTGGCAGAGATTTCCATGTTTATAGTTTATTCAGGGCCTCCAGCAGTTCGTTATCCTCGTTGTTCTTAAATCCCCTCCGTGGTAGCAAGGTGTTTCTACATCCCTCAGGTTAACTGCAGAAAGAAAAATCACTAAATTTAGAACCTTCAAGAGGCATGTCATTGGAAACTTGTACCAATCAAACATAAAAGAAAACTTTACTCGTTACAGTATTTGCACCATTGATTTAGATGTTAGAAAATCTGTAAGATGATATTTTCTATTGTTTAAAGTTTTAGATTTTATGTCATTGGTTCTCAATAAACACACATACACACACACACACACACACACACACACACACACACACACACACACACACACACACACACACACACACACACGAACCCACACACACAAACACACACACGCCAGAATATATTCAAGCACATCCATAAATAATTCAAAGCTACATAAAAACCACATTTTGATAATAATAATTTAATAATACTAATATTTTATCTCTCTTTATTTGTTATAAAAATCAGATTATATTTATATAACCTATAACTAAAATATGTGAGGCAATTTATCCCTGAAGTTAAACACCCGTTTGGAAATAAGCTGTAAAGAGTGTTTATAGGCACGTAGTTTTATAATCCCTATTGCTATAACTTTCAATAAATATTTTAATTAAGGCAGAATACGACTTAAAGGGTATAGTGTGGTATAAATAAACCTTTTACTTTTAATTATTTCCTGTAAGAATATGTAATACTTTGAGGAACCTTCACAGGCCTCGGTGTATTTTACGTGAGTACCCGTTTAAAAACAAAACAATTTCGCAAAATAAAACACTGTAAAGAATAATCCCCATAACGTAAAACTAAATTTTTCTTTACCTCTGCTACTCAAATAGAAGATCTCGCACACATCATTATTTTCATAATTTACCTTTAGGCCATCGAGAAAGTCTTATTCTTATAGTCCCAGCATATATAATATTTACATTGTTTATCTACAATATCGCTGTACAATGGACTTTACATATATAAACATGGCAAAAGAGTGACAAAACCAAAATTTGTTATACAAATAGAATCTTATTATTTAAATAACTGTTACCCACGGTTCCGCACGCAACTTTTAAAATCAAAGTCTATACAACTTTTCATACTAAAGTAGGCATAAATCAGGTAGATTATTTAAGTTTTTATGGTTAATAATATCAAAGTTTAAACCTAACTCTTATATTGTTTTTACTCGTATAAGAGCATTTCTTGTTGAAATTAATAATATTTCCAACATCGCAGTGGAGTTTCCGTCGAAGAACAAAATATTTACAAATGTAGGACTGAGTAGCCTACTTCGGTTAAAAGGTACCTTCTTCCGTCCATTTAAATTCACATACGGTGCCACAATTTAGTTTGCCTTTTTTATACCGATCAAGAAACCGATATACCGATATATGTATGTACCTCTTAGGCATCTACTTCGGTCGAAAAGCGTCTAACTCGTGCTCTTGTAATTTACTTTCGGTCTAAAATATTTCCAGTACCATAGTTGAATTTGAATTGTTATCCCGATAAAGATAATATATACACATACGTAGGACTAAGAAGACTATTACGGGATAAAGGGAAATCCAATCTATAGTGGAAAAACCACTTTTAAGTTCATTTACATTTCGAAACAATCATTTATTATTTATTTTATTTTCTGTATTTATTACATTGCTGTTGTATGGATCTTTGAGATCTGTCCATTGTCAATACAATAATATTGCTAAAAGTTTTCAAAAAGAATTGGTAATTTCTTCTTCTTCTCTTCAGTTTGTGTAGGAAAGTCACGCTATAAAAAGGAAGACTTAAAGCTCTTCTACTCGAGTTGTGTGTCTTCAATCCAGTTTAGGAACTCTTCATTTGTCTATAAGGGCCACTCAAGAACCCAAGCAGAGAGATGTTTCCACATGTGTTCTTGGTTGACGTTTGTTATTGCTTCGGGCAAGGTGTTATAAATTCGGCTCCAATGTAAGATTGTTGCTTTTTAAAAACTGTGAGCCTGTGAGGGTAGTCATGTGTTGTGGGAGTGAAAGTGCATCCCCATCCTTATGTTTTGATTTCATGCAACCATTGTAGTTTCAAATACAGAAACACGGTTTTCAGTAATTTTTTACTTGTAGAGGCTGCTGTACATGGTTCTTGGTGGCCAAGGCCTATAAGTATGCGGATGGCTTTATGTAGTTTCTGGAATCTTTCTACATTAGACTTAGATGACAGGCAGTCCATATCAAATATTAACTCGAATAGTGCAAAGTATGCAGTTCTTACTGTGTCATTATTACTTATTCGTTTGAGTCGCCTTAGGACATACAGAATGTAGCTAAGCATTTTGCATAATTGGTTGATATGTAGTGCCCATGATAGTTTGTTGTCCAAGTTAATACCAAGGTACTTTCCTCCTTCAATAATTAACTTCAGGTTGCTGGAACACTTATTTTTTGCCGTTTTTCAACCAATTGTCAGTTTTTGGCCCTTTATTGTTTTCTTGGCAGTATTTTTTCACGTGGTAAGTGCTATTTAATTGGTGTGAATATTAAGTTCAGCTCTAGTTCACCTTTCTCTTAGTGCAGCGTCCTGGAATCTGACGCTGTCACAGACTAGATTCCTAGAATCTGCACTCATGTTCATCTGGAGAGACCCAGAAAAGTCAAATAATAAGACGAAGAAGCTCAAAATTAATTCTTAAAATAGTTTCGATATGAGAGAAACCTTTACTACAAAATATAGTGTTATATTTGTGAATTGGGTATTCCCATCGCCTCATCAGGTGCTCTTTAGACGAACTTGACTCAAAATGTACATCGAATCAACCCTTCCTAGCATAGCTACGTTTTGTTAGCTACATCAGCTAATCCTCATTATAGACCAACATTAACAATTCTGTTTACAAATTCCTTACAACAGAAACATACTTTTCTTCAACACATTTTTTCATCTCATGAGGTTTCAATATGACTGTTGTACGATGTGTAACCTAGTAATGATGCGTATTGGCGATATTTATTAAACATTTAAATAAAAATTAAAAATATTGTTTAGGTTGTGTAAAATAATAGTTTTTCTGGGATGTGTAACGATGTAGAATATTATATTTATTTTTTAATGACGATCATTTAAATTTATATCTCTATAATTATTCTCTAATCCCACCTATACAGAAAATAAACATGTCCTAATTAAAAAAAAAATAATTTTGTATGTAATACTACACAATAATAATTTACTCACGTGTTCAAAAGCTTAAATAGTGGATCAAAATCTGTGAATATAGTATGTGAAAGTTAAGAGAACATTCTGTTACAAGTGCATTTAAAATAGGTATTGTATTGTTTGTATACCTTAGATAGTACAATAGGATTTATTCACAAATGGATAAGAATGATACTATTGAATACAAAAATTAAAACATAATTACACTATAAAGAAAGTCCGACTGAAAGTTGTTTGTGTTTTTATTGCTTTTACATTACTAGTAAATAGAGCTCATATGTATATTCAATCAACAATGTAGACGCTTTATTGAGATGCAGTGAAAGATACGATAAAATAAATTTAAATCGATCAGAGATAGTGTCTCGCTGTAGGCAAATGCATTATTCATAACGGACGAAGACTGATGACTATTCACTGCTGTCCAATAAGTTATTGAGATCTAAGCTATCTGTTAACTTTATATTATATAAATTTTCAAACGTTTTAAATATAGAATTGATTCATCTTCCTGAAAACGTCTATGCAGATCACTATTTTTTTGACGTATGCAGAAAGCATTTCATACATTTAAGTAATCATAAACTTATATTAATATAATCAATACAATTGTTCAGGAATAACTTCAAAAATTGAAATAAAAGTTTTGAATAATAAATGTAGTAGAATACAGGTAATTCGAAACAAGAACTATATATTTCTATTCATTATGACTAAAACATTTAAATGTACAGGTAAAATATATGTCAGTAGAAAGAACCAAATTTTCAAGTAAGTAAATTAAACTGATCTGAAAATAAAGGGGTCGAAACTAGTTTTTATAGTAATTATATAAAATATTACTTTATTAATGAATTATATTTATTATTTGTATAAGTCCATTATCACACCATAATAGTTTATAAGAAGCCACTAACTTCACTATATTACAACAGAAGTATGTACTGCATTCTTTTCAAATCCCAAACAACTTAATCTAGTATGTGGCTTCTAACTTTTTTTTTAAATAGTTTTAAACTACAGGCCGAAAATCTATCGTACAATAGTGTAAAATAAGGTGTAACGTTTTATTATCATCAATATGTAAAACGGAATTGAATTTTCAAAATGTAAAAAAATCTTTATCAAACGGTAAGCCTGGGCAGAATTATTCATGAGATATATTCATTGAGTAAAATTTACAACAGTAGCCTTAGATTTTCAAAACAAATGAATACTTCATCAAACGATGCCTCCAGGCAGAATTATTCATGAGATGGGTTTTGGGTTATCATTTGTTGAGTTCTATTATATTTCATTTTCGTTTTTTTATGTAATAACGTTGTCTTTATTATCCCTGTCTCTCTCTCTCTCTGTCTGTTTGGATTCAGAACCTGAGCCTTCGTGTGTATTTTATGTAATCAATGGATTGTATGTTTAAAAGTTAAAGTACAACCCCATTTATAATTTTAAGCTATTGTGTATTATTGCACTTATCAGTGGACTGTAACTCAGTATTAGCAAATCTTAATTAACATTGAGATGTACACACCCAATTTCGTTACATTCTGTGAGGAATTCGTCTCACTCCAATTAAGAGAAGAAGTAGTTTTTATGATTTTTTATTTATAAAATGTGTAATTTTCGTGAATTATTTATCGTACTAGCGATTTTACCTAGATTCCTGTAAAAGAGGACACATATTTGAAGTTATTGTAAGTCGTAGGATTTTCTTTCTACTTTAAATAGACCTGTTCTGAATTGTTATAGTTTTAAATTGACTTTCACAACTGGCATGTGGATTCTAATTTAAATATTTAATTCCATATTTAAAATTACAAAGTATATACTTATAAGTTGTCAATATTTCAATTGTTATAGCAAGAAAAAAATATTTAATATAGCTTTAAAAGTTGTTAGATCAATTAATTAAATTGAAATAATAGCATAGTTATTAACAGTTACTATAGATGTATAAGAGAAATATTTTCGTAAGTTCATTATATTCAAAACTTTTGTAGGATTATTTTTCAAACAAAAAACATTTCCCGAGATATAAATACAATCAAAAATTGTCACACTTAACCATACATGTATACAGTGTGAGTTAAAAGTATGGATACACTATGTATAGTTTTTGGTTTATAAAGAGAGAGGAATGGAAATCCAGGCACCTTTCTAGGAAATAAAAGTGAACGTTTTAGTCACTGTTACAACTTTGCCCATTGTCCCAAAAATGGGATGTTGGAGGGGCGGCTCAAAAATGTTTAATGTAAAAATATAATCATATAAAGGTGTCATAAGTTTCATCTCTCCATATTTATCCATAAAAAACTAAACAGAGTGTATCTATACTTTTAACTAATACTATATAATCCATATACCGTTTATACAATTATCTGTTGTATTTTATACCACAAATATTCTTTAATAAACGTAAAATAATCTGTCTAGGTTTAATATTCTATACAAAATATACGTTATTAACTCCCTATGCAGTTAGTAAGCCAATATGACTGCCGGTCCTGCTTGTACTCTATTATGTGTGTGTACACGGACAAGGCCAGTAATGAGCCTGATCCTATTGTGGTCACTGCGCTGTCTGTCCTTAACCATGCCAAGCCCTGCCTTACCTTAACCTTTCTTGCTCTGCTGTGTCATAATTTCGTTCCTTACAGCAGATTGAAGTACACAAATCGAAATGAAAAGTTCCGTACTCAAACTTTTGACGTTTTAAAAGAAAAAGTAATTTAAAACCTCTTAAAGTATTGCTATCAGATACTGAAGGATTTAATTTGGTTTTGGAAACATTTATAAAGTTACAGCACAAAGTTACTATAGCCCATAAGGAATTATTAGTCTTATAGTTAAACTCAAACACAGGTTAAACAATAAATAAAGTTTTTACTTAATTGTATAAAGAGTAGAACTTATACAACATGCTACTGCGGTAAGTATTTATTATGGGTAAATTTTAGTATGGCAAAATATAATATGATAAATGTATTTTGCTCGTTAACGATAAATCCAAATTTATCTTGGTCGTATTAAAGCTTATCTACTTTACCCACAAAGTAACAAATGGATCATGTCGGTCCTTCTAGAGTGTAGGGTGTGTGGTATATATCCTTTATATCTTTATGTGCTGTGGTTAGAGAAAGAGAGTTTTTACCTCAGCACGAGAGCAAAAATTCTGGTCTCTTCCCCTCTCTTTCCTGTTCCTCCACACTGACTACAATGCACTATACTTACTCGATTGACAAAAATGTTCCTTTATCGAAGTTCTGCATTACAACTTCAACCATCGATGATAAGTTGTTGCATGTTGACTTTCCTGTAATGTTTATTCTTGTTTAACTTTACTAGAGATACTTACGTATCGTTTATTAGAGAATTCTGTAGTGTAAGTTAAAAAATGTTTTCACATATTGCATTTGGTATAGGTTATAGCGCCGTTTTAATTAGATTGTATATACTGTTATCTTTGTTTTGTTTTTAGTAAATTATTGGGTATCATTTGCAATGTAAACCACTAGGAAATAACGTGACGTTATTGGAGATTGAACTTATATTGGGGTTTCTTAATTCATAACTAATTTTAAAAATAACTATAACCAGTCACTTGTTTTATTGGTAGACACACGTTTTACTTTTGTGATGTGTCTGAAGAAGCCTTACAAAAATAACAACTTATCAATAAGTGTTATTGCGACTATTAAATGTAATGATTAAATATTTTTAGTTTGGTGCTAGTTTTGTTGATGATTACTGTTATATTCTCTTATTAAATTTGATTTCGTTACTTCTTGTTAATGCTTTATTTGTTGATGAGTTGTCACATGCTTTAATCGTAGCCAACAATATACTGTCCAAACTGCACTTTGTTAATAGTTTACGGTAGCATGCTGAATAACTATTGTTTTTTATAATTGCTGTAAAATATTTTCAATATCCCACTTTATAGAATTTATGAAAGCAACCAATGACACTCGAATGCCCTTTGAATGGTCACATTTCTTTATATTTAAGATGGCTCCAATTGAAATTCACTGCTGCATTTGCCTTTAGGTACATATAGGCAAACTATACGACTTACAATCTAGATTTATATTATATCACGTAGGAGTATACCCCACCCAGTCAAGCTCAGATGAGGTTTTAATCAATGTATCACATTTATACTTACAAATGTATTTATTCTGCGATTCATTCGTTTCCATAATCATTTCCCTTAATACCGATCTAAATATTTTTTTAATGCATCATTATCAAACTTGCTAATATAGAAATGAATCTTTATGCGAACTTTCATGTATATGCGGGCCTTTTTTGTTTAAAATTTGTTTTTGATGATTGTGGAGAAAACAGTAATTTTTGGGCAAAAAAAGAGTATTTTGGGCAATCTTAAATGATACAAGAAATCAGTTTAAATCTGCAGTACGATCACTTTTTCTTTGTTGCCAATTTTAAAAATAGATTTAAATATACATCACTTGTTTCTTGACGGTAAATATTAAAAAAATTCCTCAGTAATTTTTCTCTTACTTTTCACTTACTGTGATCTTTGGTTGAAATATAAACTCATTATCTCTCATAATTCTTAGGCATTTATTAAAATTCAATAAAAGTTTTTGAGACAATTTTAAAGCTCGGATATTAAGGGTTTTGTCACATTTATTTTCGTAGGTTGTTTGTCTTTTCCTATGTGTATTTCACTGTTGATCTCATTATTACTCCCTCCGCCATATAGGAATCTTTTTACTCCCAGTCTATACATAGACTGGGAGTAAAAAATGTTTATGTATAGACTGTAGTACTACATAGACTACATTTACTACATAGACTGTAGTAAATGCTTTCATTTACTACAGTAAATGAAAGCATTTACTTTAAACATTTAAAGTAATGCAATCACTTAACATAATTTGGAACTTTCATCTGTTAATGTAATAAAATGAGGGAATGAGAAAAACCATTTCGGAATATTTTGTGGAAATATCTTAAGATCTTTTTTTAGACTTAGTCCATTTCTAAAATACAGCAACAACTCCAAACAACAAGACACTATTTTATAATACAAATGGATGTTATAAGCTATACAAAATTTGTTATTAAATAATGACAGCAAATTATGAAAATATTTATCTAGTACCCAGAAAAGGCTACTTTTTAATATCGAACATATATGGCTATCTAGGGTTTATTCTTCGACATATTTGTTCGTGTATGGGACATTTCAATATTTTACGTTTATTTTTGCTTCATATAAAATACTTATTTACCTTAAAATGTCATAATAACATTTGGAAGTAGCAAAATACGATTATGTCTACAGGAATAAACAACGTCTACTGCATGAAGGATATTGCAGTCTATAAGTATGATGCAGATACAAGTGTTACTCCAAGACCTGTTTAGAGCTAAGCTGCTTAATGTACAAACTTTGGACATAAACAAACTTATAAGCTACAGGGATGTTCTCAAAACTATGTGCTTTGCATTATTTATTGACTTTTACATGTTGGTACTTTCCAAAATAAGTAAGTGTAAATGGTATACTATGTTCTTTATTGACGGTAGTATTTGACCCTTGAGTAAGTTTTAATGTTAGATTTATAAAGCAAATCTTTCGTATAAAAAACAGAGCAATGGTAGTAGAGCTTGTAAAAGTAAATGTCAATGTGGATGACCGCATACCTAAGTGTCGATGGTATTACTTTCGGATGGCTTTTGTCGGAATTAATATTTTCATGATTTTAGGGTGTGGACTGATATAGGAGTCTACCAACGGATGTGTGAACGTTTTTATCCTGAATAGGTGGGAAATCCTCTTAAAATAATAGGTGATATTTCGAACAGCGTACAATAAAAGCAAACACATTCAATTATTGATCATAGTGGTTATGGAAAACTTACAAACTCTACAGCGTAAAACCACTTCAAAGAATGCAATTTTGTGTCGCTGCCTGCAATAGCTGAGAACTCAAAGATAATTTACTTCACAACATTATACTTTCTTTCAAAAATGGTTATTACTTAGAAAGACTTAAACGTTGCTCTCGATAGTTGCTCTACCGACCTATTTCCTTTGACACCAAGACTTTACAGATGATTTTTAATAAAGTAACGGTATCTAGTTTAAAAATAAATATTTAAAATCCAGAATTATTTAGTTTAAAAATCTAATATTATGTAATATAGAGTTCATGTTTCCGTTACTAGAACTAGTTTGTAGTTTTTTCAAATGTAATGCATTTCAGTATTTTGCAACAGGTATTTTTAAAAGGAGAAATAATATAACAATATATATTTAATAATTATATAATGTCACGCTCAAGATCTCAAGATTTATATTGCCTGGATATTTATCCACCCTTAGTTATAAAAATAATGATATTTTGTATTAAATATAAGTAAAATTTTTATGAACTTTTAAGGAAAATATTCTGTGCTTACATATTCAATGCTATTGTGGTAATATTATATAATATTGTTCAGGGCAGTTACCATAACAAACAACATACCGATTGGGGTGAAAACATGTTTTTTTAACTGTTCTCACTTGAAAACTATCTACCTCTTACAGTATTATAATAATCTTGTTGGTCGATTTTGAATATATACAGGGTGATTCATGAAGTTCTCCCCCCACTTCTACAGCACATTGTACTAGTAAAAAATGAAAAAAATGTTATATAATAAACATAGGTCCGAAAACGCTTCGTTAGCGAGTTACAGCTAGCGAAAGATTTCGCCTGAATTCCTGGGTAAAGAGTAAAATAAAGCCATACTGAACTTTTGTAAAGGTTAATTAAGTAAGAAATATCGGATCGTGGAGGATTCTCTTATGTATTTTTTACCTGATTTTAAAGCTAATAAAATAGGTTTTCAGAACTGTACCTGTAGTAGTTTTTTGAGGGATTCAGGGTTAAATGCAAAAAATTGGGGCACGAAACAATGTTTTTTTTAAGTTTGATGTACAATAAACTTTGTTAAATTGGTAATAAATACATAAAATCAACAAACATTAATTGTAGAGAATTTAATTCTGAGAAAATTGATATAATCAAAGTCTAAAATAAAACAGAAATAAGTACCAAAAAAACGATTTTATTCAGGTATAATACATTACTAGCTGTAAAGAAATAACGTACGGTATTTAGTTAAAATAAAACAAAAACAAAATGTTTGTTTCCTTAATGATGAGATAAATATTGAGAAAACAAGATTAACTGTTAAATAAATTTGTTTGTAAATAAAAATATCATGTTTTATTACGTTGTATTTTTTTTTTTATAAAAAATTTACATCAAATGTTCGAAAATAAATGAAGCAAACATTTTCCCATTATTGTTTACTAATCATCGAAATGCAGTTTTTTGTTTTATTAATTTTCTAAGTTGGTAACGCACGAATAACAGCTGATCAACAATGGTATTCCTGTACTGTTACGTTAGAACTGTGTATTAGTGGTGTTTTGCAAGCTACAGCAGGAGATCGGGTTCTGTGAATCGTGTTATTAAATGCAATTTTTCTGTGAGTCATAATTCGATTGTTTATTCTGCGAAAAAATGCCTTACTTATTTAAATCAGAGGAATATGCTGATATGGTTTTTATTTTGGGTTACTGTAATGGTAATGCTAGAGCTGCTGTAGAAGAATATGAACTACGTTACCCTAATAGGAGGATTCCAGATACCAAAACAATTTCAGGAACTTTTCGTACTCTTCGGGAAACAGGATCACTACTAAGTACTAGAACCAATTATGAACGAGCTGTCCAACTTGATGATGATATTGTTATTAATGCTGTTTCATCGCAGTCCAGGTGTAAGTACACGACGTATTTCTAGGCGGATAGGAGTTTCGCAGTCAACGGTGTGGAGGTCACTTAATCGAAACAAATTTATCCGTTTCATAAACAAAAGGTTCAACATCTACAGCTAGGGGATGGTCCGCTTCGCTTGGAGTTTTGCAACTTTTTGAATATTAATAATCAACTCTACAAGCGTATTTTGTTTACGGATGAGGCACAATTCACTCGAGATGGTGTCAATAACTTGCACAATGAACACTAATGGGCAGAAGAAAATCCACATGAGGTAGTGGAACAGAACTTTCAACACCGATTTAGCGTCAATGTCTGGTGTGGCCTTTTGCACAATCGGCTGATTGGACCTTTCATATTACCTGGACGCCTAATGCTGGAGTTCTATTTGCATTTCCTTCAAGAAGAGTTTGCCGCAGCTGTTAGAGAATGTTCCTTTACATCTCAGACAAAATTTGTACTTCCAGCATGACGGAGGACCTCCCCACTTTTCACGTGCCGTTTCTGCTTACTTTAAATCATCAATTTCCTGGACACTGGATTGGTCGTGGAGGGCCTCACCCTTGGCCACCAAGATCACCAGATCTATCTCTATTGGATTATTGCATCTGGGGATGGATGAAAGACATTGTATACAAGACAAAAGTGAATTCTCGTGATGAATTAATTGCCCGTATTATAGATTCGGCTGTGCAGATACAGGGAAGTCCTGAAAAAATTAAGAAACGCAACAAAAGCAATACACAAACGTGCTGCAAAATGTATTGATAATGAAGGCATCATTTTCGAACATCTATTATAAAAAGGTGCGTACGGTTGGCCCAACCTGATTAATTTTGCTTAAAACTAGTAATGTATTATACTGAATAAAATCGATTTTTTGGTACTTATTTCTGTTTTATTTTAGACTTTGATTATATCAATTTTTTCAGAATTAAATTCTCTACAAACTAATGTTTGTTGATTTTATGTATTTATTACCAATTTAACAAA